>NC_139720.1:152231628-152519822 GCF_964211835.1 Anser anser | reverse complement strand
ACCAGAGGGATTTCCACAGTAGAACTGACAGCTAAAACCATGGCATTGTCTTGAGAGAAAAGACACAGTGTAACTCTATTCTAGAGTTCTAGAGTGTGGTCCTGAAGGAAAACTAAAAGCATAGAATCAGTATATCAAATGTTTTAAAACATAGTTTTGCACTACAGCATGAAGTGTCATGGCCTCAGCAAAAAGCCTAATGATTTTAATCATTTCAATAATTGATAAGCTCTTTCTATTTTGTATATTTGGAATATTTAAGGAGTCAATTAATTTAACTTTTTACTAGATCAGGTATTATTTGCTGTTAACACTATGTGGTGTGTGATGTTCAGCTGTTTCACATATTCACACAATGGCGCTTCACTAGTTCTTATCATCATTCCAGTGATGATAACCATTTAGTTGATTGGAGCACTGCCAGGCTATGGCTCAAGATTGATTCTTGTGTTGCCAGAAGTTCTCACTATTACAGATGACACAGACAAAAATATTTACCTTGTTAATCTTTGCAGAAAATTCATCACTGTCTTTGATGATGGGATGAAGGATTATAAATTTGTTAAATGATAAGAATACAGGTGTGGAAATGTCTTAATTTGTGGGATAGAAGACACATGTTCTGTCTAACCCCAAAAGCTCCTTTCTAATACTGATGAGATAGTTTCAGAGTCTTTTGAAATTATTTTCCAACCCGTGAAAGACTGTGATCCTGTTTATCAAATAAACAGGTTTAGAGTTGGATGTTGACAATAAATACAATTTATTTTCTTCTGGGATTCTTTTTTTTTTTTTTTCCTAAACTAATTTCACAGAAATTACACAAAGCTTCACTTTTTTTTTTTTAATAAACTAAAGTTACTTGAAAAACAATTAATTTTCTTACTTGTCTGCCCAAGTAAAAACAGCAACAAAAAAACTCCAAAGTGTTATTTTAGAAAATTAATTTACTTATGTAGTAATATGTTTAAGTCAAAACATATTAATCTCACTTTTGAAAGAGATTCATTTAGATTTTTTTCTCTATATATTAATGTTATATGGAGAAAAGCACACTGTACCAAGCTGAAAAAGATAAACTGGTGATAATTTATCACAGTAAACACTACAGACTCCAAATGCTATTTAAAAGTACAACTGTTCTTAACCAAAGATTTTGTCTGTAAGAAAAAAAAAAATCCACCCTTTCTTGAATATTTTTACACTCTTTTACCACAGTGACTGACTCATAGGTTGTGATTGATCTTCACATTTATACACTTCAATAGTTTGTAACTTTTTTTCTCAATTACACCAGCATCTATTTTATATGCAAGTCCTAGATCTGTGACTTCATCATATCCATGTCCTGCCACCAGATACAGAAGTGCTTTGTTCTGCCTCTTTTCATGCTAGAGGAGTTTTTCCTAGGGGTTGCTTCTTGTTCTCAAACATGAAAATGTGTGAAGCATAAAACTCCAGCTGTGAATACTTACCTCCCTGCAGTGTTAAAAAGTGCAGTATACAAAACACCTGGTTTCAAGCAAAATGTACACTAAGATATATGGCAATGAGACAGATTTAATATACCCCATAGGGCCCTCAAGCAGTTTTTAAATTAAAGACACAACAGTGTTTTTTTTTTTTTTTAATGAGTCTTTACGATTTCTCAAATAATGAATTGATACATATTCCAAGTGAAGAGAAAGACCAGCAAAAAAATGGAATTTGTTGTAAGTGGAAAGGATAAGTATTCTTTTTTTTCATATAAAAGCTGAAATATAACAAGTTTACATTGTGAACACAGGAAGAAATAAGGTTGTTCCATGCAAATGAAGATGTAACTGTGGCTTTCCAGAAAAGAAACAGGCAATGTTGACACAAAGATACATGCTATAGGATAGGTCTAAAATTTACTCAAGGTTTGCTTAGTAGAAATTCAGCATGGCTAGGAATTATTTAAAAAAAAAAAAAAAAAAGATAACAATGTCAATATATTAGCATGTAGACCCCATTAAAAATTACAATAAAGTAGAGAAAAATAAAGCCTTGTGAGTCTGTTATTCTTTAATTACATTCCATTGACATTATTTCACCTTTATGTCCGGCTTTACTTCCATACAGAGATGTTTTAACATCCAGGAATATTGATGTGTCTTGAAATGATTGAAAAGTTAGCAAAAAAATAAAATATAAAATAGAAAATTGAAAAATCATAAGTTACCAAACATTATTCTTATTATGACTTCATGCAACAGACACAGATGTCATCATTGTTTCTGCTTTCGCTCAGGTACACCAATACACTTTGTCTACTCTTATATGTTGTATAAGTATTAAAACTTTTCTCTGGACAATACCAGTTTTGTCTTCAGAAGATAACATTCACAACAATAGCAACAAAATATTTCCCAGCGTCTGTTTGCAATCAAAAATTAACTTGTATTTTTAATCATCTACATGCTTTACAGTTTAAAAGAACAGAGTATTGACATAGGTAAAGTTAAAAAAAAATTCTTAATACATATTTTTCAGAATAATATTTTGGACTCCAATATTTGATGCACTGAGGAGTCAGTTTGGGAAATTTTAACTGACCAGATATAAAATGGGAACATTTACTGCTATGACAAGTCTAAGAAATTCCTAAAATATGTTACCTTCAATATGTTACCCTCATCTTTACCCGCTGGCTCACTCAGTAGTTGTGACAAGATGCTCTCCTAGATCTGCTCTTTGAGTATAGGGAAGACCTTGTGGGAGATGTGGCAGTAGGTGACTGTCTTGGCCACAGTGATCATGAAATTGTTGAGTTCAAAATTTTTGATGCAATGAGGGGAAAAAAAAAAAAAAAGCAGGAGAGTTGCCATCTTGGACTTTAAGAGAGCACATTTCAGGCTTTTAAGGGAGCTAGTTAAGAGTGTCCCCTGAGAATCTGCTCTAGAGAGTTTAGGGATTCACAAGAGTTAGTTGCTTTTCAAGAACCACTTTTTAAAAGCACAGGAGCAGGCAATCCTTTGGTACAGCAAGTCAAGCAAGCAGGTCAGGCTGAACAGGGAATTTCTCCCAGAACTAGATCAGAAAAAGAAAATATATGACCTCTGGAAGAAAGGTCTTATTTCATAGGGAGGTCTTATTTCATAGGGAGAGTACAGAGTTGCAGTTCACATCTGTAGGGAGAAAATAAGAAAAAACAAAGCAGCTCAACTTGAGTTGACATTGACCAGTGTGGTATCAGACAACAACGAAAAAAAAGGCTTTTTCAAGTATGTCAAGAGCAAGAAGAGGTAAAAGGAAAACATTTGACTGATACTTGAAACAGATGGTCACATAATAAGTAAGGATGAGGAAAAGGTGGAGGCGTTTAATGACTTTTTTTTTTTTTTTTCCCAATTTTTAATAGTAACAACAAATTTTTTCTGCCCATTTCTCAGAGGTGGAGAACCATGACTGGGGAAGCAGTGACTCTCCATCTCTGGTCACCAAAATTGTAAGGGAACAGTCATATCCTCTCAGTGTTTGTAAATCCATGGAACCTGATGGGATTCACTACAGTCCTGAATGAGTTAGCAGATGTTATAGCTGGACCCTTCCCACCAATTTTCCAAAGGCTGTGGGAGCCTGAGGGTGTCTCTGCTGATTGAAAGCTAGCCAACATTATACCCATTTACAAAAAGGGCATTAGAGAAGACCCAGGAAGCTACAGACCTGTTAGTCTAACCTCAGTACCTGGAAAACTTTAGAATATTATCCTGTGGATTATTGAAAGTTAGTTAATGAACAAAACTGTTATCAGGCATAGTCAACATGGGTTCATGACAGGAAAGTCCTTCCTTACTAATTTGACCTCATTCCATGAGAAGGAGGATGTTCTGTTCTGTTCTGTTCTGTTCTGTTCTGTTCCCATGCAGCTGTTCTGCATGACTAGAACAGAACAGAACAGAATTTGTACCATTCCCGTGCATCCTATCATTGATTACCAGACACTTCCCTCTCCACTTCCACTCCTTAATAAGTTGTAGAGAGCAATGAGGTTATCTTCTTTTCTTCAGACTAGAAATCCAGTGTCCTCAGCCTCTCCTCATATGACATGCATTATAGATCTTTTACCAGCTTTGTAGCCCACATCTGGACAATTTCAAGTACTTTAATATCCTTTTTATACTGTAGAGCTCAGAACTGCACACAATACTGAAGGTGAAGCTGCACCAACGCTAAATATAGTGAGAGAATCACCTCTTTTGACAGTCCAGCTATGCTAGTTTTAATTCACCCCCAAATACATTTTTCCCTCTTGACTGCTTGGGCACACTGCTGACTCAGGTTAATCTAAAGTCGACCAGCACCCCCTATTCCTTTCTGATCTCTAGCTACTCATCTATACCTGTGTCCAGCTTTACTCTTCCCAGGTGCAGAACCCAGTATTTACCTTTGTTCAATTTCATGCCACTGATTGTTCAGTGTTCCAATATAGCTAGATCCCTCTGCAAGGCTTCTTGTCTCTCTAGAGAGTCAACGATGTCTCCCAATACAGTATCATAAGCAAACTCGATAAGGATGCATTCTACTCCTTCATCCAGATCATTGATAAAAATATTGAATAGAACTGGCCATGGGGAACACCACTAATGATCAGCTGCCAGCTGGATGTAGCCCCAGATAGATGATAAATTTTGAACTTCTGGATGAACATGACAGCTCATGTAGTAGACCAGATGAGCTTCATCCAGTACTGAGACCCCCCTCCATGTTGTCCACATCTGGGCCAAGGCCAGAACCACATCTCTCAGGAGGCACAGAGATCTCTGTGGGGGAGTGCAATCACAGCTCAGCTCAGTTTTTTTTTTTTTTTCTGATTCATCATGGTTAATTTAATATTCAAATATTTTTTAAAATAGAGAACCTGTAAGATACAATTTCTGAACTCTAAGGTAATGGCAGACAGATATGAATACTGTTAAAGAATGTAGCCATGAAACTTAAATCAGGCAAAAGAATACCATACAGAAACCAGTAACAGACTCAAGAACAGAATTTATGGAGATATTTCATGAATATGTTTAAGAATTTTGTAAAATATTTTTGAAAAAATAATATAAGGTTTCAGTGTCATATATATTTGGTGTATTTTGTACTTTATTTCTGCTAACATTCAGGATTTGTTAATTCATAGTCATTAAATATTCTCACCTTATTGGTCATCACAAAGTTAAAAAAAACTAATTAATTTAAATCTCATTAATAAAGCCATTATATTTATGTATTTCTAAAAATGAATAAAATAAGTTATTGAAATAGATAAGGAATGGCTGGAATTAATTTGCCATTATAAAAGAACATTTTTGTAATCTATAATTAATTTCTGCTTTTAAAAAATAAATCAAATTTCTAATTTATGTTTCTTAAGATTTCAGTAACTGTGTGCATACTCTTAGTAAATATCAAATGCAAATTATTCTTAACTTGTCTTAAAGTACAGACTCCATACCTTCATATTTACTGTGTTCTAAGAGAACAGACACAGGACAGTTGCACTGTATGCCATAGCACATTTATACAGTTGCCTCAGCACTGAATCCTTTCATTACGGTTGCATAACATATTTTTTAGGTTTATGCTTAAATATTTTTTCCACAAAATAATATTTAAATAAACCAGATAATTATTAAAAAGATCAACTTGATTTTGTTGATCATGTAATATCAAAAAGTTCCAGTCAGCATTTATTTAACATCTAAAGCTCTAGTGTTCTTGGAAACAGTACCGTAAGGCGTATATATATATATATTTTTCCTTTCTTGATAATATTAAGCATGCATTTTAAAGACAATATGCGGTGTGAAAAAAAAAAAAAAGAATTTCTATCTTGTAGTGTTAAATATTTTTTAATACTATATATACTTTTCCTTTCTAAACAACAAAATTATGTGACTACATACTTGTTTATAAACAATCAAAACATCTTATTTCATAAGGTTATTTATTGATTTCTTATCCCATGTTATTATCATCAAGATATGCATGTATATATGTGTGTGTGTGTGTGTGTGTGTGTGTGTGTGTATGTTTATGGAACAATCATTTTCTTTTGTTTTCCAAAGTGCTTTCCCAAGTTTTTTTTACTCCAAGTGCTAATTTTGTTTCCCAGTGCTACTAAGATTTTAATTTGACAAAATAACTTTTTAGGTTATCTTTTTGTCTTTACTGCTCCAAAACGAGGAAATTCTCTGAGGACAGAAATTACACTCATCCCAGCTGTGGTCTACAGCTTGTTTTAGTGCTCTGTTGATTTATCTATAAAAAGAGAAAGAGAAATGGTTTAGTGCAGAAAGAGAATTTAAGTGTAGCTTACACAAGGAAATATCAGGATTAACAGTAATAATGTCTCAGGTGTTACAGGAAAATAACTATTTGTAATTTAAAATAATTAGAAAAAGTAACGCAAAGGATAATCTTGCATTAACTGGACATTATACTCTAGTAGACCCCTAAAATAATGAGACTGAGAAGTGTTTCTTTGATTAAGTTTACACCGTGGTCTAGATAAATTAAAATTTTCTGTTTTATAGTGTACTGAAATATTCATCATCAATTATAATTACTAGAGATATAATTTTCTTTTATGTCTGAACGGTGTTTGCAAGCTGAAGCTAATTTCAATGGCTGTACTGAACTTTTTGTAAATTTTAATCAAATCATTGACACACAAAAAAAAATCTTGCCTGTGGGATACCTTTGAATGATTCCACATGCTAATATATCCTTCATACTTACAATTAATTATTTAAATAATTATCACTGGGCTCTTAAATGATAGCAAAGATTTTAAGCAGAAAATGTGTGATCAATGCCCAAGAAATATCAAATTCAAACAGAAATACTGTGATACATACGCATGACAGTTCATTCAAGTAATAGGATCCTTTGAAGATTCGAGGTTATTTCAGGATACTCAATGTCTATCTAAATATTCACAAACAGCATGCTTCCAAAAATAAACCCCGTATGTCTTCCATATAAAATTTCTTGCAAAAGTGTGTCTTGTTTTGCTTTGTCTTGTTTTGTCTGTCTGTTTATTAGGTGAGGAACTATTCTTGAGAAAGTGTTTTCATAAAATTGCTACAAATCATAAATGGTTAGTCTTATTTCAAGGTTTCTTTAAATGGGAATGGCATTTTTTAAATGGTAGATATTTGTAGGTGCTTAAATGAGAAATAACATTGTCCTTGCTAATAGAAAGAGTATCTATAAACAATGTAATTTTTTGTATGTGAGTTTGTTTGTTAATAAAGTTAGACTCAGAGCATGTTTTCAGTCAGTTGAAATCCTTCTATAAGAACAAATTTTTGATCAAAATTTATTTGCAAGAGTAAGCTGTTTTTCAATACTCAGAAAAGGAAAGCATCAGGTGAATACCTGTGAGAAGAGATATCTCTGCTTTGTTCGAGCAGGTGTTTATTTCACACTGCAGCTGAATATTTCAAATTTCTAGGACACAGCCTAGAAACACAAAACATGAAAATATTTCCTACTTGAAAGTCAACCCTGCAGTCAGCACAATTATCAGAGAAAGAATAATATATCTATATATATTAATGGAGGATTAATATTCACTGTTAGCATTAACCAACTTGAAGTATTACACAAAATATAATATAAATGCAGTTGGATTGGATAATTTAATTTATGTAGCACTGAAAGTAAGCCACCATGCTTAAACTTCAAATAAACAGTTTTTCAGTTACATTTGGAAGAGCAAGTTAGCTTTGGGAGGAGGGTATTCCAACCCAGAATTTTCCCCATTTGAACACTTGATATGGTTATTTTATATTTTACAGTGACACTTTATTTTATATTTTATTTTATTTTATTTTATTTTATTTTATTTTATTTTATTTTATTTTATTTTATTTTATTTTATTTTATTTTATTTTATTTTATTTTTAATGTGTTCTTTGGTAGCTACTTTGTTATCTCATTCAGTGAAACTTTATTTTTTTCTTTTAGATCACATGGTATTTTGCTGAAGGAGAAATTCTCATGCATCTTATTTTAATACTCCAGAAATGTATAAATATACAGAAAGTGAAGGAATTATAATTTCTGTACTCTGTCAAGAATCTGTCTTCCTATTTTCCAAAAGTAGTGTCCACATGAAACCTGCATGAGATGGTGTTTCTATAATGTAGTGTGCTTATGTGGCAAGGTTTTGGTAGCAGGGGGTTGCAGTGGTGGCTTCCATGAGAAGAATCCGGCAGCGGACCCATTTTAGATAAGGGCCAGTTTCAGCCGGCTCCAAAGGGACCCCTGCTGCCCAGAGTTGAGCTAATAAGTTATGTTTGCATCTCTGTGAAAGCAGATTTTAAAAAGGGGAAACAAACAAACAAACAAAAAGTCTAAGTAAAGCAGCTGAGAGAGTGAGGAGTGAGAAACAGCTCTGCAGACACCACGGTCATTGAAGAAGGAGGGGAAGGAGGTGCTCCAGGCGCAGGAGCTGATGTTCCCCTGCAGCCTGTGGAAAGGCCCATGGTGGAGCAGGCTGTGCCCCTTAAGCCCATGGTGTATCATAGTGGAGCAGATCTCCATGCTGCGGCCCATGGAGGAGCCCCTGCTGTAGCAGGTGGGTGTGGCCCGAAGGAGGCTGTGGCCCATGGACAACCCCCACCAGAGAAGGCCCTGGGCTGGAGCTGCAGCCCATGGAGAGGAGCCCACGCAGGAGCAGGTGACCTGGCAGGAGCTTCTGCCCATGAGGGACCCATGTTGGAAGAGTTTTCTCCTGATGGATGCACCCTGTGGTACGGACCCGTATTTGGAGCAGTTCTTGAAGAGCTGCTGCCTGTGGGAAGCCCCCGCAGGATCAGTTTGGGAAGGACTGCATCCTGTGGGAGGGACCCCTTGTGGAGCAGGGGCAGAGAGTAACCGTGAAGGAGTGGCAGATGCGAAGTGCTATAGACTAACCACAACCCATTCCACTGTTCCTCTGTGCCTCTCAGGGGGGGAGGAGGTAGAAGAGGTTAGGTTGGGAGAAGTTTTTTTTATTATTATTATTTTGTTTTCTTTGTTTCTCAGTTCTCCAGCCTGTTAGTAATAGGTAATAAATTTCTTTGATCTCCCTATGCTGAGTCTGTTTTGCCTGTCACGATAGTTGTTGAGTGAGCTTCCTGTCCTTATTTCAACCCTTGAGCTGTTTTTATCATATTTTTTCCCCTTTTCCCTTTGATGAGGGGAAGTGAGAAAGCGCTTGTGGTGGAGTTCAGCTGCCCACTTGAGTGAAACCACCGCAATATGCTGGTGTTGTCAAATGAAATATTAGAATCACACCGCAGAGGCAGAAGTCTGCATCTCCAAAAAGTTTCTATAACACTAGGGAGTAACGATGTTATATGTTTCCTCTGGGAAAATGTGTTAAGATTAATTCTTGATCTTGGATATTTAGAAAAGACATGGTTTAGCATTAGTGATATGGTTTAGCACTGCTGATAAACTCCTCAAGACAAAACCAGCATTCATTTCCCACCTTTGCAATATTTTTTTGTGTAAATTCAGGAAAAAACACAGCTTGACTTTCCAGTCTGCACGTATTAACACTATAAGATACCATATTCAGAATCCTAAGTATTATATGAAGATCACTTACTTTAAAATAAAACCAATTTTAGTAGTACTTTTCTGTACTAAATATATATATATAAATAAATAATAATAAAAAAATAAATTACTGTTCTAATAGTATTCCACAGTTACTGCTGAAAATAAAAGTAAATTAAATTGTAAAGAGGTGAATGCTTATGTTGCATTTTATTTGAAATTGTCTTATTCAAGTGTTGTTGAGTTGTTTTTCCCAAACACTGTCAGAGTGGTTCTTCAGATACATCTTTGATGGGTTTTAAGTTATGAATTTCTACCTGATACCATCATTTACAACACTTACTGAAACCTCTTAGGAAAGTGGGAAACAAGTGTAATTTAATTACGCTACAGATAGTGTTCTAATTGGTACTCGTGATCACAATCCACTTTGTTCATTCATCTCTTTATTGTATGTATATATACATATTCTATGTATATAATTATAAATATATATATATCAGAGGAAAGATTCTGGCTTCAGAAAGGATGACTTTGACTCACACAAATTGCATCTATTTTTGACAACTAAAATTTCAGAGAACATTTGAGCTGACTCACAATTTTTGTATCTTCCATACCAGCAAACAGTTTGATACACTGATATACTCAACTACTATTTGACACCTTGTAAAACATCTATATTACATTTATGCTATGCAAATCTCAATACAGAAGATGTATGTCTCTGGAGGAATAAATAAATAAATAAATAAATAAGAAAAAGAAAGTGTTAAAATAGTTTATTATAATCAACCAGAAGACGACAGTGGTCTTTTTAACTAAATTTATATTACTAAACTAAGTCAGTCCAGGGACCATTTAAGACAAACAATCAATCAGTCTGTTTAGTTGCTTGAATGTATCCTAACAGAGCTTTTATCTATGGCAACATGAATTTTCTCAGGCAATGTCTGGGTAGAGTTTAGGTGAAGACATACAGAGGCCAAGAGCTGTTTGTACTAGTAGAGTGAATAAGCCCTTCTTGTTCTGGGTTGTAAAATGGTATCCACATATGGATATCAGCTGTTATGACGCTTGTCTTCAGGGACAGAGAACAGAGTTAGTTCCATTGTACTGATGTAACCATTTGCAGTATCTTAAATTCTCTGATAAGTTGCCTGCAGAATGTATTTAGAAAAAGTAATTTATTGCACATTCACATCCTTCCATTATGAATCTGCTTTTTTTCTTCTTTCCTTTTTTTTTTTTTTTTCCCCTCCCCTTAATGGTTACTTTTCTTTGTAATTTTCCTTCAGTATCTTTATGGTATCATTACATTAGCTTGGTGTCTCCCACCTTCTGAGAAATGTTTTCTTCCTTCTAAAGACACAGCAGTTTCCTGCTCATTTTTAATTTTGTGGCCCAAGGTTCTCTGGAAAGCATCTGTAGTGTCTCTGAAGTAGTATCCTGATTAATTCTGTCTTTCCTATACTTTGCATCCACGCATTTGCATAAAGTACTAACAGTAGCAAAATACTTTATGATTTTTTTTTTACAACTTTATTTTTAAGGTTTACTGTCAATCAGGCTCTAGTATTTGACATTACTTAACATTACAATCTGAAAGAGTTTAGACTTCCACTCTTTTTGCTTCCTTTTCTGGGAATTTAAGGAAAATATAGGCAAATATCCTTATTGTCTGTACTCAAGGGCCTCAAAAAATCTTGACTAAGGATCTGGATATCCCTACTCATTTGTCTTCATGGGCTACTTTTAAACACTGGTGCAATCAGTGGAATCAACAAGGAGAGAAGTGAGACAAGTGTCTGATATTCATAACCTGTTTGCTCCCAAAGAGGAGATCATATGAATTGGTTTTGAACATTTACAGAATCCCATTTCTTCTCTGGACTGTTTTCAAACATGGCATTGTTAATTGGTGCCGGGGTCTGATTCATACTTGATACTCTCTCTGTACATATCTCTAGATCTGAGAACATGTAGTGAAGGTGTTTGCATAATGTTTGCCCATTGATGCTAAGCTATTGAATGTCTCTAAAAAGTTTGGGATGATTTTCACCTGTTCTATCCCCTCCTATTGGTTTCTATAGCAGTAAGGAAAGAAAAAAAAAGAAAGAAAAGAAAAGAAAAGAAAAGAAAAGAAAAGAAAAGAAAAGAAAAGAAAAGAAAAGAAAAGAAAAGAAAAGAAAAGAAAAGAAAAGAAAAGAAAAGAAAAGAAAAGAAAAGAAAAGAAGAGAAGAGAAGAGAAGAGAAGAGAAGAGAAGAGAAGAGAAGAGAAGAGAAGAGAAGAGAAGAGAAGAGAAGAGAAGAGAAGAGAAAAGAAAAGAAAGAAAAGAAAAGAAAAGAAAAGAAAAGAAAAGAAAAGAAAAAAGAAAAGAAAAGAAAAGAGAAAAGAAAAGAAAAGAAAAGAAAAGAAAAGAAAAGAAAAGAAAAGAAAAGAAAAGAAAAGAAAAGAAAAGAAAAGAAAAAAAGAAAAGAAAAGAAAAGAAAAGAAAAGAAAAGAAAAGAAAAGAAAAGAAAAGAAAAGAAAAGAAAAGAAAAGAAAAGAAAAGAAAAGAAAAGAAAAGAAAAGAAAAGAAAAGAAAAGAAAAGAAAAGAAAAGAAAAGAAAAGAAAAGAAAAAAAGAAAAGAAAAGAAAAAAGTTCTGTTAAAATATTTTAAGATCTAAGTTCTGAAAACAAAGTAAATGTGCCCTAATGTCCCTGTTTTAAATGAATGAAGTGACAGATCTGCTAGCTGTCCATGTTCCCTGTTTTAAGAATAAATTCTCCTACATCATAAACAGTATATTAATCAGGATTTTTTCTTTTCAGAATTATATTAATCAGGATTTTTTCTTTTTAGAATTAACTCAAAAAAATGCAATGAATAGAATTACTGTTACTCTTTGTAGCAGGGGTTAAAAAAAAAAAAAATATTATGGAAAAGCCTATAATGTATAATGCCAAAAATCTTAAATATGCTAGGTCAAGTTTCACTTTCTCCTCCATCAGCAAAGTCAATATGCCTACAAGCCAAATATAATGACCATAGAGAATAATTTCAAATAGTCTTTAATGAGATCTATTTAACATAATCTAAGATAGACTTTTTATTTAAAAAAAAAAAAAGGAAGGAAAGAAAGGAATGTAAATTTTATTACTGAATCTTCTTGGAAACCTATGAGAAAAGCAAATCTGAACTGATAATGTACATCTTCTAGGTATGTTATATCTGTGAATCTACATGCATCCATGTATGAGATTAAGATGGAAACTGAGGCAATTCAGTATTTTCTAACTTTATATTATACATTTACATTTTGAACTAGTGAAGGTAGTGTATGGGTGTAATCTTTGCTAGATTTCCCCAACTTTAACTAGTTACCAATAAGAAATTGTCATTACCTGTAAAACATACACTGAAAAAGTAAGAAGACTTAAAGAAAGCACTTTAGAAAGACTTTAAAGAAAGACTTTTAAAAAAGACTTTAAAGAAAGTACTAGGTTGAAGAGAAAGTATGACTAAGAGTCACACAATGATTCTTACAGAAACTTGATAGGATGTATTTTTGGTACCACTTTCATTTAGGCCTTTGTATAAATTCATACTATAGTCCTTTTACATAACATAAAAGGCAGAAAATATTTCTGAGTGCAATAAGGAACTGGCATAAGCTAGTCTCCATTCTCTTAGTACATAAACCATGGTGTTTGGTGAATAAATAAGAAACTGATATAATCTTAGTGCTTCTATCTGAAAGCATTTGTATTTTATTTCTGCTAAGAAGAAACGAAAGCAAAAGTCCTTTATTGATCTGTATAGCTAATGGAGGTACTAAGGGAAAAATAGTTGCAAAAGGGCTGCTGCTCCCCGTTATATACTGATGCATGTTGAAGAGTAAGTTCATGGAGACTTGGTAAATGCAGTAACAAAATTTTCTAAGGTGGGCTAAATTGTGCTTATTCCTCCACACACATCTGAGGGTTATGGTTGATGGAAGGTTGAATATGAGTTGACAGTGTGCCCTGGTAGCCAAAAGAGACAACAATATCCTGGGATGCATCAAGTACAGTATTGCTAGCCAGTCAACAGAAGCGATTGTCCTGTTTTGCTTCATGTTGGCATGGACTCACCTCAAGTACTGTGTGCAGTTTTGGGTGCCACAATTGGACTGTTAACAAATGTCCAAAGGAGGCTGCAAAGATGGTGAAGTGTCTAGAGGGGAAGATATATGAGGAGTGGCTGAAGTTGCTTGATTTGTTCAGCCTAGAGAAGAGGAGACTGAGGAGAGGCCTCATGGTGGCCTACAGCTACCTCACAAGGGGAAGCACTGATCTCTGCTTTCTGGTGACCAGCAACAGCACTCAAGGGAATGACATGAAGCTGCATCAAGGGACGTTCAGGTTAGATATTATGAGGAGGTTCTTCACTGAGAAGTTTGTTGGGCACTGGAATAGGCTTCCCAGGGATGTGGTCACAGCACTGAATGTGCAGGAGTTCAAGAAACGTTTGGACAATGCTCTCAGACCTATGGTGATTTTGGGGTGGTCCTGTATAGAGTTAGGAGTTGGACTCGATGACCCTTCCCTTCCAACTTGGGATATTCTGTGATTCTATGATTCCATATATCGGCTAGCCTTATTGTTAACTTGTTTACCACTGTGCAATGGCTAAATAAATACTTTTTTTTTGTTTTTCTTTTCTCCACTTCCGATCCATCTCTGTCTTCCTTTATTTTTACACCTCTTCCCGATGGTTTTGAGGTGAAACTAGTTGGTTGAAGAAAAAAATGGCATTCAATCCTAGCCCTGGTCACAGACGTCACAAGGGAAAACAAACTGTAATGTTCAAGTATACTGTTTAGTTTGGTCTTCAGTTATATATTTCTGTTATATGTATATATATTTCTTATATCCTCTGGAAGGATATCAATTTATACAATTTATGAAGGAATGCTAGTTCAGTAAGAAAACTTCTAAACATGTGAAAGGGTCACAAAATCAATGACATATAAAGTTATCTTAATAGTAGAACATTACTGGCTTATTTTTCAGGGTATTTAATATTTGCAACCTGAAGCTCTCTTTCTGTCCAGCTGTATAAGAAGTATGAACACTTTATTCTTCTAAAATTAAATAATTAAATTCCTGCTACAAAGTCACATTTCACATTAATTGATGATGATTCATTCTGACATTCCTGTAAAAAAAAAATCTGTCAGACAATATAAATTATTTGTCAGACATTATAAATCATTATGAATTCTAAACTCTAGCATTGAGGAAAAGAAGATGAGTCCCTTCTATGCTCAATTTAAAAAAAAAAAAAGTAGCAAACAGAAATAAATGAATAAGTTTAAAGGAAAAAGAGTAAAACTAGCATGTTTTGTTTTAGTACATGCAAAATACTACATTTGTTAATACAGAATTAATAACAAAATTCTGTTGTACATCTTCTCTCATGATTTTCCAGAAATGCATATTTGTTTCTTAATAAATACAGTTGTTAATCTGAGTGGTACTTACACCATAAGAGAAGAGGGGGATGCTTTAGCCATGTAATTAAAAAAAAGTATAGTCAATATTTTTCCAATGTTGTTTATTATGATTCTAAATGTTTGAAAATGTGTAGCATGGGCCATCTGAGAGTCAGCTCATGAGCCTGTCTCTTTCCCAGCTCCAGCAAAAACTTGCAACCCCACCCTGGGAAGACATATCCATTTTCCCATCTTGTGTGTTACTAGAATGTTTTTCAGGGTGTGTTTATGCTGTTAAATCTTATTTTGTGTTAGAGGTACTCCAGCTAGTCGTGGATGGATGGTTACATGTGTACTGGATAATTTAAGGTCATGTAATGATAGTCTGAAGTCACTTTAGCTTGGCCAAATTTGTCCCATGCTCCCTCATCCTGTAAGAGCTGAGCCACACAAATAAACACTTTATTTAATGGGACAGAAATGTTTAATTTTAAAAATCACCACAGAATATGACATTTTGAATGAAGTTACAGACTCAGAAAAGGATGGTATCATTTTCTGTGTATTAAAAGAAATTGCATACACCGCACAGCTGTTGTACCTCTCTTTACAAATAGTGAAGATAATTAGCCTTGGCTCAACAGCACATTGACATTGGTATGTTGCTTGGGTTGTGTCATAGTAGCTCAGGTATCTCCAGAAAATGGCACAGTTGAATGGAGGCATACACAACAGGAATAAAATTCTTACTTCCCATACTCCACTGCTTAGATAATAACCACTATGAAATGGAATAATAAGTCACTAACTACAGAAAAAATTTTAGCAGAATGAAAAAGCCATAGTAGCAGATTGCTGTTGAATAGAGAGGAGAAAAAAATGATGAGGACACAAACCTAAGAAATAAAATGTGAAACAGCATGTACCAAAGTCATGCTAATCACTGAAAATTCCTGTCTATAATATAAATCAATATAATAATTTAAAACAGAAAATGCAAAATTTCAGGTAATATAGTAAATCATAATATAGAGCTACCATGAGGGTGAACAATATTCCAGATGGCTAAGACAAAGGAGCACTCATAATCTAAAATAACACTTCTAATTATGCAAAAAAATCCTTTTTCTTCTGAAGGAGTATGGGAAATGATTGTTTCTCACACAACATTCACTTGTTTTCTGGAACTTGATCTCACTATAAAACAGGCAAAGGGAAAATAATACAGAAGTATGATAACATTTTATATAAGTAATTTATATTTATATCACGTACACATGTACATTATACATATTTTTTTTTAACCTCCATTTATTTTAAGTCTAGACAACAACTAAATATTGTTACAATAATACTATACCGGATAATAGTTGTAGTACCATGAAAATTGTAAATGGACTTTGTAGTCTAAACATTTGCTTTACATGGTTGCTTATGTTCCAAGTTACACAGGTATGTTAACATTAAGATTGAAAAATGGGATTTTATTCCTTTCACCCCAAACCAAATATTACACTTTTCCTAGTATTCTGTGTGGATTTCTATGGCACATGGAAAACATTCAAACTAGGATCAGTTACTCATTTAATATTTCCTTTACTTTTTGCAAGTAGGATTTCAGCAGGTCCGGTCCAAATGGCAGCGTGCTAGCTGGATCCAACCCATAGGATGGCTATGCCCAATTTGTCAAAAAAAATAAAATTTGTAAAACAGTTGTCAAGGTAACCTGAAAAGCTCAGAAGTAAAGACCTTTTGCTCTTCCTGTGGACAGGCTGGTAGTAACAGCTGCAAGTTACCACCACTAAGTAATCTGATCCTAAGCTTGAGGTTTGGCCCTTATCCCAGACGACAAAGGACTATTGATAAATGATTCTTGGGTGGATAAAGGGCTCAGAAAAAAAACTTCTTGTCATAAAATAAAACAGAAGTAGCAGAATCAGATATGATGCTGAATGTTTACAATTCCGCACACTAGCACAGTATATGGCTAATATCGTGCCAGGTGCTGTGTGATCCTCTGTGCAGCTGAAGAAAGGCTTGTTTAATGCTATATCTATATTGCTAAGTTGGTGCTGTGGAAACAGTTGCAAAAGTCAGTTTCTGATTTCTTCCGTGGATCTATGTTTTGTCCTTTCAGGTAATATGGAAACAAATCAAAGGTTTTCAGAGGAGCATTACCACCAAAATACCTTCCTGTCTTTTATCTCAATCTTCTTCCTTTGGGCTTTATTGTTGTGAGAAATTCACTCATGCATTCTTTCTCAGTGATGTGTCACAGTGATTCTGGCAACTTTATACCTGTCTTTTTGTTACAATCAAAATACATCAGGCCCTTCTGGCAGCAATCAATTGTTATCAGTTTGTGAAAGCAATCAGAAAACCTGGGGTCACAACATTATAATAATGGAAAGGATTAAGCAATGCTAGTCATTTTAACACAACCCAGCTTCTACTTCGATGTCTATGGGAAATAAGTAATGGAAAGGAGAAGAAAAAAAAAAGAGAGAGAGAGATCTAAACCAATTAAAATATGTGTTCCTTTTGTATGGAGGTTAACCAACTGTAGTATCTAGTTAATCCTGTATGTTACATAGGGGATTGTTATACCTCTGTCAACATTTTTTTTTTTATTATTAATTCTTACTTTAAAGTAAGAATTATTATTAAATAAAAGTAATTAAAAGTTATTAAAGTAATTGAAAAAAAAAGTTACTTCTGCTCAAGGATTGCTTTTAGGAAATGATTGTGTCAGAGCACAGACGGGGAAAAGCTTTTAAGCTCTGTGTGTGTGTGGCTGAAAGGCTGTTATCGGTATGTCAAGGTGTGTTGCTTTGGCGTCGTCTGGCTGTGAAGCTACACAATGCATCCTATGTAAGAGATGCAAGGTGATCTCAGGTTAAACCAAGCCTTTCTTTACTACCATCAAGGGTGACAGATAGAAGGAACTTTCAACTAATTCATGAAGTTCCACATGCAATTTAAACTAAGCATAACATCAAAGTCCCAGCTCAAGTTACTTGAACTCCACTTCCCTTTTATCAAGTATTTTTTAATTGAAGGGTGCTGAAGAATATTTCTAAATTATTTCTTTTACTCAGGAACATAAAAGAAGTCAAAATTAAGTATTCCTTAGTGTTAATAAGAATTAGTACACACTTAAACTAAACATCTGTTTAAGTAAAACTTTTTCTTGAGTCAAGATAAGAACCACCTTTCTAAAAGAGATACCTACATGCTTAATTATCATATTAACATTTATTTATGCACTTTAAAGTTGATTTTGTGGAAGCAAAGTGGCTAAGTGCAAGGTACTGTTCTGGCTGCCTCCTCATCTTGCAGATATTTGCAAAATATTTATATTTTGTAAAGTGCCTAGACCATCATTTTCCCCAAAAAAGAAAATGTGTACATCTTTACCTTGATAAGAGGTTATGAATCCCCTCCCTCTAATGTTCCCCCCAGAGGAAATATTTCTCATCACTGATTAAGACAAATTTTGACCAAATTGAAGCCCATAGTAAACCTCCACGATTTTTAGTGAGACGTGATTCTCTTACTTTCCTTGGCAGCTGGCTATTTTCGTATTTACCACAGATATACTGACACTTCATGAGGACATTGTACCTAAATCTACACCACAAAGCTGAACCGATCAATGGCATAGCATCCATACTATTTAAATGTTATCATAATCCCTCACACAGATTTAGAGGCAAAACATTTTTGGCCACATGAATGCAATCTATGCCATAACATTTGTGTTCTGTGACAGATGAAAAATACCCTTGATCTATCCTATCTCCTTCTGTATAATTTACAAATTTTCCCAAACTTATGATGTACAAATTTTCTGATTTGTATATATTTCTTTTTTAAATTTAGCTTCCCCTCCCCCAAGAAAAAAAAAAAGATTTTAAGAATTAACTTTAATTCCAAAGAAGAAAATTCCCATGTGAATTTATTCAGATCTACTAACCTTTATATTTTTCAAATATTAAAATTCTACACCTGTTTTTGTCTTTAAATCATATACTTCAGTAGAGAAAACAGGAATTCAGAATGAAAATAAAATATGAAATTCATCTCATATTATCAGTGGAAAATTTCCTTATTTTATGTTATTCTACTACAATAATTTCAATCTGATTTTGCTAAACATTTCAGTAGACTATGTATGTAACACTGGCATTTCTATGCAAGCCTATCTTATCACGTTTTTATAAGTCCTACAAAAGTCTCAAACAAAAAAAAAAATCTATTTTTTTTTCCAGGTGGTATGGGGGATCAAATCAGAAAGATAAAAGTGTGAGAATTCATGGGTTAAGATAAAGACAGTTCACTAGGTAAAGCAAAAGCTGCAAGTGCAAGCAAAGCAAAACAAGGAATTAATTCACTGCTTCCCATCTGTGGGTAGCCACTTCTAGAAAAGCAGGACTCATCATAACAGTTTCTTGGGAAGACAAATGCCATGACTCCAAACATCCTCCCCCCACCCCCTTTCTTTATCCCAGTTTTAATTGCTGAGCATGATATCATATGGTATAGGATATCTTTTTCATCAGTCTGTCTTGGTTGTGTTTCTTCCCAATATCTTTTACTCTTCTGTCCTCTTCACAGGCATGGCAGCATGAGAAACAGAAAAGTCCTTGGCTCTGTGTAAGTATTACTTTTCAACAACTAAAAAGACTGGTGTGTTATCACCACTATTTTCATCAAAAATGCAACATATATCATGTGAGCCTCTACAAAAGAAATAAATTCTATCCCAGCCAAAACATTGACAATCACTTAAATTAAATTAAAAAACACTGTTCTTGGTAATACAGTCTTCAGATCTGTGAATAAGAATTAGGATTCAGGACATTTACTTGATAATGTATCTGACTGAAACCATGTGGTGTATTTCCAGATTTTAAAGTTACATTGATGTAGTCACTGATATGCAATCAGAAAACACCTCATCCTTATGTATTGCTTTAATTTCTAATAGAATATTTTATTGACCTGAAGCACAAATAGTAGACTGAACTCACCTCATATCCATTGTATTATGTATTGCTTTCTGCAGTTTGCTCTGATTTAGAATTTATTCTATTATAAAACATATTGAAAAAAAAAATAGATTTGGAGTTTGGTAATGCCTAAAAGTACGATCCATTTCGTATACCTGTGCACAAGGAAGTGCTAAATCATAGCTCTGACAATGATCATTTAATGTAGTAATAGATATTATTGTGAATATTACATATATGAAAATATGTTGTTGTACTAAGATCTCCTGGTATGACATTCAGACACCTGGTTTTTTAAAAGGCAGAAAAGTTTGTTGTACCTGGATATGAATGAAAAGTTGTTTTTTGAACAAATAGTTTCAACTGAAGAAAATTCTGCCCTGTTAATTATGTTTAGTTAGCCTGACATTTCTTCTATGAATCTTAATCTGCCTACAGATAACTTTATAGTTAGAAATGAATATAGACTTAATGGCTATATAAGTAAAAGCACAATTCTTTTCACTTACCATTGCTAAAGTACACTTATATACATGCATACATGAATGCATGTATACAATTTTATATACAGTTTTCACATTAAATTTCTAATACAGTTACAGGTCTGCCCTTGCATTAGTTTCCATTTAGTATATCACAACCTCTAAGATTTGTCTCAGTGTGTAAAGATTATTTTGGGCAAGTGTAGAGGAAAAAAGGAAGAAATGTTTATAATGTTAGTGTTTATTATCTGAACAAGACATACTCTAATTTAAGATCAGTAAACGATTAAACATTTAACAGAGAAAATTTTAATTTCATTTAATTTTAAATTTAACAGAAGCCTCTGAAATACAGCATAGATTTAAGCATCAGTGCATACGTTATCTTAGTGTACAGAAAATGTAGGAAGGAAAAGAATGTTTAAAAAAGAAAAAGAAAGTTTAAAAATGCTTAGTATCTGTAATCATGACTAAATCAGGAAAATAGTTAGTGAGCTCTAAATTACTTATCACTACTTAGGAAAGAGATACTGGAGCTACTGTGGAGTCCAAATATGTTAACTCTGTGCTTACAGCAATCAAAAAGGAGAGAGAGCAGTTAGAAATTATTAGGAAATAAAATGGAAATAAAAATATCAGTAAACTGCTGCTATATATTCTATAATTTTCTTCTGTCTTGAATAACATTTTTACTTCTGATAATCTGTTCTCTACTGGGATATCTTAGAACTAGAAAAAAGGTACAGAGAATCATGGCAGGGATGATCAAAGATGGGATATGAAAGAGGAACACAGAAGCATTAAAGATTCAAAAGTGAGCTTTTAAATCAGGAATTCAAACATTCAAAACAATTCAAATTCTGTAAAAGTGAGCTGAGGTTTTGATGGTATTTATTTTTAATTTTATTTTGATGGGTTCTCTATTAACTCAAAAAAAAATTGAGAATTTCTGTAGAATGCTTTCTTCTAAAAGAAAAAAAAATGTTGAAATGATTAGATCAAGAAATCTGAAGTTAACAGAAAGATTAATACAATTTGATAATATTCATATGAAATTAACTAAAACAGAAAAGATTTTCATGAAAAGCAAGAACAATAAAATATCCTACTTCTTATTTTATGTAACTTAAGCTTGGTCTGGTATCATTTGAAGAAGATGAAGTGGCAACAAAGAGGAAAAATTTAGATATGTAGTGATAGAATTATGCCTGTAGAGAAGTTCTGTGTAAAAGACAGCATGCATGTAAGAATAAATTGATAATTTGTATTGTTTACTGGTAGCAAAGTTATAGCATTTTCATGAATACAGAGAATTATCTCAAGAATTCTAGTGGAAACATACAGTGGGGAAATAATAGAGTTAGCTGCCACTAACTCACCATAATGTATGGAGGGAAACTATGAAAGTGATATCCTTTTGGACTCCACTGTGAAATCATAAAATTCAGGTTGTATGAATGATATCTTTTATTTAGAATGGATCCAATAATATGAAGTAATTTAGGAGAAGCCTAAAGTCACTATTTGTCTATGCCTTTGAGAAATTTCTGTTGCCTTTTACCTTAAATAATCCATTACTTTAACAACACCTGCACTTCATTACGTATAACCATGTCTGACAATTCCAAATAGCAGTGAATTTCTGTATGGTTCCATTATGAATCCAATTTTCTGCACCTTATATAGCTTAACAGCCGTTTTAAATCACATTGGCCTGAACCTTTACAAGTGTATTTTAGAGACTAACATCCTGGATCATGACATGGGAGCCTAGGCTCTGTTATAATGTAGACAATAAAAAAACACACAGACAAACATTCTTCAGTGTTCATTGGGATCAAGACTTCTATATCCATTTTCAGGTACAGATGTCTCTGTGTCCACTGACTCACATCGTCTATGGCCACTCATCGCTTTGTCACACTGTATTTTAATATCACTAAGGAAAAACATCTCATATTATTCTCACATTCTTATCACATCTTTAGATGCTACTCAACTTAGTCCTCTAGCAGTTCTACTGAAACACATTTTGGTCGATGATGCAAACTTTTGGTCTGGAAGGCTGTGCATAAGCAGTGTTTGTCTTCATCTTTCTTCTACAGTTAGTAAATATAGTTAAAAAAGACCCAGTATTGCTAATTACTTCTTTAAAGAAAGTAACCTGTAGGATGGAGATACTGGCAGCATTCAGAGAGATGATTCTCTTATCTGAAATAGATGGTTAGAGATGGAAGAAGGAAATCAGTAAAACTTTCAAAATGAAATAAAAATTAGATTAGTGACATAAGTAGGCACTGCACATTTAGAAAGTAAAGTTACATGAGAACCAGTTTATTTGTATTCCATATCTGCACAAAATGTCATGCTGATACATTAAATTTCTTTTCCATAGAAAATTGGAATATCTCTGAAAAGTCCTTTCACACTACATTGGAATAAAAAAATAGACATAACAAATTATCTGTTGTAATTTCTTCCAAGTTTTTGTTTTGTTTTACAGCTGTTTAAATTATTAAGGAGGTTGTTTTGTTTGGTTTTGGTTTGGTTTGGTTTGGTTTGGTTTTCCAGAAAAAAAAAAAAAAAAAAACTTTGGAAATTTTTTTATATCTCATTGTTATTGCTATTCTTATTACAATTCTGCCAAATGTCAGAATATTTCAATAGGATTTATATTACTACAGAAATAGGCAGTTGTAAGACAGGAACACATAAATCTTACAGGTAATTTTTCTTTCTTACTCCCCCCTCCCCTTTTTTTTGTTTTTAATGTAATAGGAGAAAATTAAATGAAAATATGCTAATACCACTAAACAAACAAACAAACAAACAAACAATGATTATCTGCTTTCAGGTTATTAATTC
Source organism: Anser anser (assembly GCF_964211835.1). Lineage (NCBI taxonomy): Eukaryota > Metazoa > Chordata > Aves > Anseriformes > Anatidae > Anser > Anser anser. The sequence goes on along the minus strand of NC_139720.1, from coordinate 152,496,435 downwards.
TATCCAATCAGTCAAGACAGAAGAATCTACTCAGATTAAAACTGTCATTATTGTCTATAAAAATACCCTGAAACTGCAGATATGGGAGCTATAACTATATTGTGGCAAGTTAGAAAAAACTTTAAACAAGTTTACAACTATGATGTGGCAAATTTAGTTGTCTGATACTTCAGAGGTCTAAAGCAAAGTGACACAATTCATCACTACTAACAAAATACAAACATTTAAGAAAGCTTCTTTTATAAACAGAATATGAAATATCTTTTTAAAATGCTAAGAATTTGAATATTTAAAAAAAAAAAAAAACACCACCATCATCACCACAAACAACAAAACAAAAACCAAAATTGACAACCGAAAAATACTCTCTCTGCCTGTTGCTGATCCACCAATTTTTATCCCAGCAATACCAGATGGTACTAATTCTATTTAACCCTATCTCAGGGCCAAATTCCTGACAACAACATGGAATTATATTAATATGCAATATTTTTTGTTTTTACAGGATACAAAATATTCAGTCAGGAATATAGTCCCAGAAGTTCCACATAATTTGCAAACAAAAGTGAAAGGTTGAAGGGTCCTGTGGCTGAAGCTTTTTTGATTCCAAATCATTACTTTTTCAGTGATAGTAACTGCTAGGTGTCTTCTAAGTGGTAACAATTCTATTTGTCCAAGAACATATTTAGCCAATGCAGAAGTATTTCCTTGCAGACAAACTAAACCTACAGCAGACAAACTAGTATGGGCTTATCAGCCTCTCCAGTGAAAAACCCATCAAAACACCAGTGTCAATAAGATAAGCTTTCCAAAAGTACACCTCATAAATGTGTTGATAACAGCTTAGAAACAATATACCCTCACAAAATCACTGTCTCAATGCTGAAACAATATCAAACAGACATGCATTTGGATGCAGCAGCTTGACTAACAGTTGATTTAACAAAAAATACAAACGACAGGGAAGGTAAAAATCATTTCTAAAGCAAAATAATTAGAAATGCTCAGTATTCAATGCTTAAATCACAGTTGCCGCGAAAACAAAAAATCCATATTTTTGGTTGGAATACTTAATGTCAAAATACCTTTAAGTTGTTTTCTGCAGTTTTGTTTTTATTGTTGCTCTTAAAACCCCAATGTTAAAACAGTAGTTTCATCATGAATGTAAAAAGTAATAGCATTTTAATACAGTTTTAAAACATTAAAATTATAATATACTAAAAAATTACATAACCTTAAAAACTTATCACTGGAGAAGGTGTAGAACACTTGGCATGTATATTTTATACTCACGTGTTTGGTGGAATGCCAGTGATTGTATAATCATCCCAAAATCAGATAACCAGTCTAGAAATCAATAATTTTATTTTATCAGTTTTGTCACACTATAGATGAGGTGTGAAAGCTTTATCCTAATGCATACTGGGTGTTTATGGAATGGTTAGTACATACAAAAAATTTCTGCCCAACTTTTAGCAACAATATACCCTGCTTCACTTTAGTTGTAAGTACATAATACCTCAAAAGCAGCTACAACAACTGCTTGCAGGAGGACAAATATTTGGCACGTCCTTAATTGATTCAAAGATTGTGTTGATATGATTGAGCTGCATGTTACAGAAGCCAGCTAAGAACACATGACTGCAGACAGCCCTCTTCAAGATGACAGCAAAGGTTCTGAAGACTACAGACAGAGACAGTCCCAGCTAGACAGTTCACTTTAACATGGGTTTATCTGTGTTCTTTGGTAATTGCAATTAGCAAAGAAGTCATGCATTTGCTCCTTAAAGGTCAGATTTGTTTCTCTCTCCAGTTATTGTGTTACTGTCAAATGGTTTTCATCTGTACTGTAAAGAAATAAAAATGAAACAAATTATGGAATTGTAAAAGAAAATATTTCTTGAAGTATTTAAGTTTCTTCATTTTTTTTTTTACTTGAAAAGAACTGTTCATCTAAAAAATAAAAATAAAAAATATAAACATACACACAAAAAGTAAAAAAATAAGGGAAATATCTGCCTAATTGTTCATGTTTGATTCAAATATTTGATTCAAATGTTTAAAAAAGGTCAATTAGCAGTATTTGGGTAGTGGAAACTGCAGTTATTCAAGTCTTCTCCATTTCTTTCTGCCATCTCTATCAGAAACATTTTGTCTAATTTTTAATGGGCAGTCAGTTAGGGATTCAAAAATGAAAGTTAATTTCATTTGTCAAAGTAAAGCTCTCAAAGAGTTTTATGATAGAAGCCCATGTAACTGTCCATACTGCTTAAATATTAGCATATGGTTAGGCAAGGTTTTAAACTTTGGAAAACAACTGTCTTCCACATAATGCTTAGACACAGTATGGGGTAGAGTATGAGTAAGGGGTCATTCAAGCTTTATGGATCAGACCTGTTCTAGGAAAGAAAGGAAAGTGTTAAACAACATGTTCCAAAGAGCAGGAGAATGCATCACAGAATCAGCTGTCCTTAGGTTAGAAAAGAATCAAGCTACACCAGGGGAGATTTAGATTGGATTCCAGAATTTCTTCAGGGAAAGGGTGGTCAACATCAACAGCCTTCAATTTCAACATGAAATTGGAACAGACTGCCCAAGGAAGTGTTGGGGCTTCCATCCATGGATGTATCTAAGAGACATGTAGATGTGGTGTTTAGGAACATGGTTTAGTGATGGCATTCATAGTGCTAGGGTGATGTGTGGACTTGATGATCTTAAAAATACATATCAATAGTTAAACACACCGCCATATAAGCAGTTTTCTAAACCCAACAAGATTATGTGTTTGGTTTTATCTTAGCTCCTGGAGGAAGATGTTCAAAATGAGGAGTATCTCACCATTGTGTAAATCAGCATCAACGACTGTATTTACAGCAGAAATTCTCAGAACTGATATAACATGGAAATGGAGTTTCCTTCTCACTCTTACAGTTCAGAAAATACCAGAAATACAGATAACAAAGTAAATGTAAGAAAAATGTTACATTAATAACAATAAAAATTGTTACAATATATTTCTGAATGAATAAGATATTTGTTAAGTGCTACTAAACCACTCTATTTTAAAAGCTGGTGTATACTTTTATACTTCAACTTGCAAGCTTTCCAACAAAAAGAAACTTCTGTGATTTCTGAAATGTCATTTTTTTCTAATAAAGTTTATTTAAAATATATTACACTTTATTACATTTGAAGTCACTATGTTGCCACGCTGATAAGTCTTAGAATATTTTTTCTCTAAACAGTTCATTTTATTTTTTGAAATGACTGAAAATCATGTTTAATAAAACATTTTCCCACCTTAAATTAACTTATTTTTATGTCTATATTTGCATGTGAAAGTAGTGTGAGTGACAAATAATTGGTTAAATAGTAACTACTAATAAAAGACTGAAAATCATGAAGAACTATAAGCAGCTGTGAGTTAAAAGTATTTAAAAATTTATTTAAATAGTATTTACAGGAAAAGCAAAATGTTAATTCTGCAAAGGATTTTTGGTCTTGATACATGGGGGTAGCCCTGATGAGATTCGTGAGAAAGCATTTTGTCTAAACATACTCATGTTCAGAAGCACTGGCAGGTTGTAACAGTAATTGTAACAGTAATATAAACCATTAGGAAGCCCTCTTAGGCAGGGAATTTACCTTAGTGTGAAACCTGTACTAAGTGACGGGAGAATCAAATCCTTACCGTATATCTCTTACGATAACTAGCACTTCATTGCTTTAAGTGAATACTTTAGCTACATAATAAAAAGTGCATGACTTCATCATTTCTCATTTTTTGAAAATGTTAACAATGTACAAACATCAAAAACTAACATAAACTATTAACACAATAATCATAAAAATTGAAGTGATAAGTACAAATAAAATTATCTGTGTTGGCTGAGTCCTGGAGTGGCGGCTGATTTATGTCACAGAGCACTTAGGAATCAGTGTTTAATTTAATTTATTTATTTTTTCTCTCAGCTTTAGATCACAGATCATGTACTTAAATACACAACTTTTTTTTTTTTTTTTTAGATAAACAATGTGCTTAAATGTCATTATTCATCTGCATGGCTGCAATCCAACTCAAAGGCAGGAAGGGGAGGAAAACACATGTTAAAGGAAGAGCAACAAAACTATCTTTGAAGAAATAAAGGGGACAGATCTTGTGTTGATATACCTTAATACACTCCGTTATTGTAATACTTTAATCTACTAATACTTATTCATGTTCCTGAAAGGTTTGGAACAAACAGGTTTAATGAAATTCACAACGTATTACTGGAGCAAATTGTGTGTTATGATATCTACATTTCTGTAACACTGAACCAAATATTCAGATGTACAAATGTGCATTTCTTATAAATGAAGCGGTTCAGGAAAGAGAATGTCATGCTAACTAAAATTGTTTCACACAAAGACATCAAAATTGTTTATCATAACCATGTGACCCATAAAAAAGGAGGATATGAATTCCACTTGCCTTTTAGTTACAGTTAATGTATAACCAAATGTGTCATAGTAATTTAGACATGCATATTGTACCTTTTCACATATTCTGCATTTTACCAGGGCTGGCATAAAACCTTATGCTTAACAGTCTAAGACTGATCTGAGGAATAATTAATAAACCCAATGCAAGAACAGCATGGTGAAAATTCCTGTTAGAGGAGTTGTGTTGTCAGCTGCTTCTACTAGCTCTAGCTACTCTCCATTGCTCTCTGATGGTACTTAGCCTTGAGTGTCCCTGAATTTAAACTGAGTAAAATGCCCTTCCAGACTAGTGCTCAGATTAATAGCCCCTGGTTTTAGTGAAGGACTGTAGATCTTTGTAAATACTATGAATTTTTACTGTAAATTTTCCTAGTTGTTGGCACAACTGGGACCAAAAAAATATATTTTTTTTCTTAACAGCCAAACTGACAAAGGAAGACTAGGTTGTTAGTCTTTTCCCAACAGTTGTAAGATTCAAATGTGCATTTGAAGAGATTAGCTTCAAGTCTGTTGGTTGCCTTTCACACAGAAGAAACTGTTGCCCAGTATTAATTTATTAGGTTAATGTGTGAACTTGGGGGACTCTACCACAGGATCTACATTTTTCACAAGTGAAAATAAAATAAGAATTGCTTTCTTTTTAAATGAGATCAGATGTTTGGGTATATTATTATTATACCTAATATGAAATACATAGTTCTAATATTCCATGAATATACGTATTAAATTTCTATTGTATGTTCAGGATGCATGTCAATAGCTGTCATTTCATCATGCTCTTTAGTCCTGCAGTTAATATATAAGAATAATGACCTGAATGTCAAGATTATTTCCACCCAGACACCAGCAATAAAATGGCAGAACATGATCATTTTTGATAAAATTAATTTCTCTATTATTACCTGGCCAAAAATGTGTAATTAGTTTTATTCAGGTCTTCATTTCATTCTACCTTCATCTCACCTGCATATATTGCATTGCATAGTAGATATACACATTTATAAAGATCTCAAGCTCTCAAATCATAGAATCATAGACTCATTAGGATTGGAAAAGCCCTCCAAGATCATCTGGCCCAACCATTACCCTACTACCAATGTCACCCACTAAACCATGTCCCTAAGCATCAAGTCCAACCTTTCCTTAAACACCCCCAGGAAGGGTGACTCCACCACTTCCCTGGGTAACCCGTTCCAATGCCTGACTACTCTTTCCGAGAAAAAATGTCTCCTCATTTCCAACCTAAACTTCCCCCAGTGCAAATTTCCCTCTAGTCCTATCTAGTTACCTGTGAGAAGAGACCAACCCCCAGCTCCCCACACCTTCCTTTCAGGTAGTTGTAGAGAGCAATAAGGTCTCCCCTGAGGCTCCCCTTCTCCAGACTAAACAACCTCAGTTCCCTCAACTGCTCACCATAGGGGTTGTGTTCCAGGCCCTTCACCAGCTTCTTAGACCTTCTGTGGACACACTCCAGGGCCGCGGTGTCCTTCTTGTAGTGAGCGGCCCAAAAACTGAACACAGTACTTGAGGTTCAGCCTCACCAGAGCAGACTACAAGGGGACAATCACCTCCCTGGTCCAGCTGGCTACACTACTCCCGATACAAGCCAGGATGCTGTTGGCTTTCTTGGCCACTTGGACACACTTCCAGCTCATGTACAGGTGAGCATTGATCAGCACCCTCAGATCCTTTTCCTCTGCACAGCTTTCCAGCCACTCTGCCCCAAGCCCGTAGCACTGCATGGCTTTTTTTGTGGCCAAAGTGCAGGACCTGGTGTTTAGCCATGTTGAACCTCATCCCATTGACTTCTGTCCATCAACCCATCCTGTCCAGGTCTCTCTGCAAGGCCTTCCTACCCTCCAGCAAAATGACACTTCCCCCCAAGTTTGTGTTGTCTGCAAACTTACTGAGGGTGCTCTCAATTCCCTCATCCAAATCATCAATAAAGATATTAAAGAGGATGGGCCCCAACACCGACCCCTGGGGAACACCACTTATGACCTGTCACCAGCTGGATTTCACTCCGTTCACTGCTACTCTCTGGGCCTGGCCGTCCAGCCGGTTTTCAACCCAGCAAAGAGTGTAATTGTGCAAGCCATGGGCTGCCAATTTCTCCAGAATACAAGGGGAGACTATGTCAAAGGCCTTACTGAAGTCTAGGTAGACTACATCAACAGCCTTTCCTTCATCCACCAGGCGGATCACCCAGTCATAGAAGGAGATGATGTTGGTCAGGCAGGACTTGCCTCTCATGAACCCATGCTGACTGGGCCTGATGTCCTGGTTGTCCCGCATATGCTGCATGATTGCAGCCAGGATGACATGTTCCATCACCTTTCCTGGCACTGAGGTCAGGCTGACAGGCCTGTAGCTCCCTGCCTCCTCATTATGACACTTTAATAGATGGGCATGACATTAACAAGTCTCCAGTCAACTGTGACCTCTCCAGATGACCATGACTGATGATAGATGATGGAAAGCGGCCTGGTAATCACATCCGCTTCAGCAGTCACAAACGCCCTCAGCATCTTTGGGTGGATCCCATCTGGCACCATGGACTTGTGACAGTCCAGGTGGAGCAGCAGGTCTCTAACTGTTTCCACCTGAACTGTGAGGGGTTTCTTCTGCTTCCTGTCCCAGACTTCCAGGTCGGGAGGCTGAGTACTCCAAGGATAAGTGGTCTGGCTAGTAACGACAGATGTAAAGAAGGCATTAAGAACCTCAGCCATTTTTTTATCCTCTGTCATCATGTACCCCCCTGAGTCCAGTAAAGGATGGAGATTATCCTTGGCCCTCCTCTTGCCATTAATATATTTATAAAAACATTTTTTGTTATCCTTAACCATAGTGGCAAAGTTGAGCTTGTACTAGGCTTTGGACTCCCTGATTTTTTTCTCTGCATATGCTGGCAACTTACTTGTACACTCACCGAGCTTCCTGTCCCTTCTTCAACCAGGTAAAGTAGCCTGTTTCACATGCACAAGAATATCTCCCCAAGAGAATATCCAAGAATATTGAAGTTTTTTGATATTTCAGAGAAATGACCAGGCTGATGGACATTTCTTTGTGCCTGTTTCCACTTCTATTGAGCTCTTGTATAATGCAAACTCATAACTTCTTAAATGTTCTAATTTTGAGGCACTCTAGTTGTCTAGAATATTGTAAAGAGAGACTTCTGCTTGTGTTCCCAGGTTCTGAGACTAGGTTGTACATGTACAGAGTGGGAAGATGAAAGTAGGCACCCATTTTCTTCAAGTTCCAGGCTAACAATTTCCGTCCACTGTGTCAGACGTGCTTTTCTTTTATACTGTGCAAAGCTGTGGAAAGAAAACAGTCTTGAACTTGTATAGCTATCTGTATGGTTGGGGCTGAAACATGACAAGCTATGGGCAATCTGACACTTCCAGTGACAGGTTTTGAATAACAAATATGTTGCTCAACAATTGCTGAGTATCAGATGGTGAACTGAAAATTTAATTATCATTTCATTATTTATCAAGAACATGAATACATGAATACAGCTTGTTTCTAGTAAAGGAACTCAATGTAATGATTTTTATAAAACATTACTTCTCTGTCCCGTGTGATGACACAACAATCTATCTCTATGAGCTATCCGGAAACTAACTAATGATGTAATTGAAAGCTCACAAAAAAAAAAAAAAAAAAAAAAAAGGGATTGTGGCAGGAATGTGTCATGTGTCATTCTGTAACATCATTGAGCTGATGCATAAGTAGAAAACATACAGTTTGCCCCTGAAGAAACTAAATGTATGCTCTGGACACTCAGATAAGGTTTTGGTTATGTTAAAATAGTCAGATTAATAATTATTATACATAATTATTATAATTACACATATGTATATTATAATATCAATTTGTTAGTACTGTAATGTCTTATTCAAATAACAGCAATGCAATAACTACAGAACTCCATGATCAATGAGTAAGAGTGTGTTATTTTTGTTAACAGAATATCTGTGAACTTTAGCAAGAACATTTTAACTATGGTTTCAAGAAAATCAGTCGAAGGTGTTAATAAGATCACAAGTTTAATTGATAAAATCAGCGTAGAAAGGATTAAATAATAAATAAATAAATAAAATAAGAAAAAAAGGTCCACCCACCCCCAAAAAAAAATCAAAAAAAAAAAAACACATGAACAATAGCTTGAATTTATCCTTAACTCTTACAATGAAAATTGAATATATCCTCATTTAAGTTGAACTCTTCAAAAACAGCATAGTTAAAGTTTATTTTGTAGTTAATCGGAAAGATCAACAAAACGAATCCCCTGATTATCTGAGCTAAAACTTCTTGTACATTTGGGATTGCTAAATACAATTTAAGGGATCAAAAAGAATCTCTCTTTTTCCCATTACTGGGGAATCTGGAAATGCAAATGGAAGATAAACTACCTAAATAATTATTTCCCTCTTTGAAATGCATATTGCAATTTAGGACTGTCCAAAGCTCATGTTTAGTAAAAATAAAGGAACAACAGGATGAAAGAGACCCTAAACCATGAGATTTTCTTGATTCTGAGACAACTATATGACACATGGCATATGTATTAGATGAACAAAACATCCGGTCATTTTACTTTTAGCTAGTACCTAATAGACTTTAGTACTGGGTGAATTTTCACAGAAAGTTTTGTGGATTGGTTCCGTCTTTATTCATTCCAAACTTTGGAATTTCCTGTTGGAGTATCAGTAATTTCTATTATGTTGCATTGAACTTTGTCATAGAAAATGATTGGGTTGTGCTTAAGGTTATTTTGCATTGCTTTGGAGAAGGAGGGAACATCTCTCGCACAGAAGCTCACGTTATTCAGTGCTGATCCTAAAATAAATCTAAAGCAAGTATTAGAAGATATGTCTGTGATATTACACCTCTAAATATTTCCAGATTCCCAGGGCTAGATGTGTTCTTGCTTGAACCCTTGATCCCAGGGACATACAAATTATTCCCTGTTGCTTCTCCTCAACAAATATAACCCAGGGGAAAAGTGCAGGCAATTGCGTGGCTGAGATTTTGGGACATTACATATCAAATCCCAGAAAGACCACCACAGATACTTCTAGAGAAGTACTTTCCAGAAGCTCCCTACCCTCCACTGGTTTGAGTAAAGACAACTGATCTAAATTACAAATAGGTTTAGGTGAGACAACCCCCCCCCCCCCCCCTTCTTTATATGATGAACACAGTATTTTCAGAATTTTCTTTAGATATAGAGATAGAAGATATCTTTTCAGATATCTTTTTAGATATCTTTTTAGATAGAAGATATCTTTTCAGAGATAGAAGCAGAGACAAAGCCATTTAACGCACCAACAAAGTTTTGTATATTTACTTGAAAGCATATGCTGTCAATGTAAACACGCACTTGGGAAGTTCTTATGCTAGTGGAGGCAGTATGCTCCCCAGCACTGAGGAGGCCTTTCTCTTTGCATTCTGCTCCTTATGACCTAGACCTAGACCACACTGTAAATTCTCATGTTATCATACAAAACAGTTGCAGATACTACACAGACATAAAAATCCTTCTGTGTCTTTTTGTATCTTGTTAAAATATTTCATTTGTTCAAAATAAATTCAGGAGTGTCATTACTGTTCTAAAAAACACAAAATTTTATTTGAACAAGTGCCAGTATACACAGAACAGCTTTTGGCATTAGTGTTCAGAATATCAGCAGATGCATTTCATACACATTATTTAGAGAAAGAAGATTAATTTTATACAAAACTGCTCACACACAGAAAAATAGTGAAGTGCACCTCAGGGGAACATTGCACTGTCTCAGACTTCCTTCTGTTCTCTATTGTAGCCTTGTATTTTCAGTGCCTCACAGTATACAAGCTGATTCTTTAAATAATTTTGCTCATCTTGTATCACCAGACAACATTTTATACTTTATTAACAGCATTTAGTAATATATGTTTTCTTTTTTTTTTTTTCCTCCCCTATACTGTCCACACATTTGAAATTAACAGGTATATATTCAAAACAAAACAACAAAACCCATAGGTTGATAAGAAATTATATCATGGCAAATTATATATATATATATTAAATATGTGTTTAAATATGAAGCCAGGTATTAATCTATCTTATTGTCTATAAGGGAAGTAAAAATATAGCACGTGATAGTCAAAGAGCATTCAAATAAAATCTACTAATACTCAAACAGAAAAGTAGTCCCACAGTGAAAATTAGATATTACCTGCTGTACAACAATTTGTCATGGAGCCCAGGAGATTCAGGAGTATGTAGATCTACCATGCAGAGAATTAATATAGTTCCAGAAACAACCTTAAGTGTGCATTTAAATAAATGTGCATTTTTTTCCCTAGATAAGAAAAGTATTCATAAGAAATTTTCCCTGGATTATTTTCCCATTAATTTGTCTATGTTAGTATTCTTAACATAGGTTGAACACTAAGACTGTTCTGAGATAGTTCAAAATGAGTGCCCTCAAAATAGAGGTGGAATAACTGTTAAAAAATAATCCTCATTGTCATTGTTAATTAAAACTTAAAAAGTGGAAGAAATATGAAAAATGGCTGTGGCAACTGAATTATCTTCTGACTCTTGTGCAGTAAGGACTACTTTGCAGATACAGTTATAGCTATCAACTTAAATTCAGCTGTTCTTAATTTAAATCTAGTTCATATAGCATCCTGTAAGGGAAGCAATAGTATCATGAAATTGCTTGAAAAAAATATGGTTTGGTGACTTTTTCCTTTTCATATATATGTGCTCTGAACATAGCTTTGGACATGGATAATGTATAGAATCATAGAATATCCCGAGTTGGAAGGGACCCATAAGGGTCCAACTCCTGGCACCACACAGGTCTACCCAAAACTCTAGACCATGTGACTAAGTGCACAGTCCAAAGAGTTCTTAAATTCAGACAGGCTTGGTGCAGTGACTACTTCACTGGGGAGCCTGTTCCCATGTGCGACCACCCTCTCGGTGAAGAACCTCTTCCTGATGTCTAGCCTAAACCTCCCCTGCCTCAGCTTGGCACCATTCCTGTGGGTTCTATCACTGTATTTATTGATCCATCCAAAGAAACTAAGGATACTCAAAAGAGACAGAAAAAAACTATTTTTTTTTTAATTTTCAAACCAAAGTGTAAAAGTGTATAAATATTCTCAATTAAAATAATAATAAATTTAAAAAAAAACAAAAACTTTAAGACAAGGTTTATAGATACTCAAGTTTTTACATCAGGAGCAAAGGTTGTTTTCGTAGAGGATATAAAAGAAATATTACTAATGTATTGGGAAGCACGCTTCTTCTGTTTTGTCGATGTTGCTGTTTTGGTTTATTATTATTATTATTATTAGGTTGGTTTGCGCTTAATGTTTTGTTTTCCTAGATAATAGTTCAGTATCTAAGGACACTATGCAGTTATGGAATATGTGGGGACATCAGTAGCATCTTGGATTTAAACCTGATAACTCTATCATATCTAATTTTTTACTGATCATTTAATGAAGGTTTATTTTTTACTTATTTCCCGTAGCTATTGCTGATCAACATTTTCAGTGAAACTTCACACAATAGAAGAGTACCAGCATTAAAGACAGACAAAAGGAATGAAAAATCAATCACAAAGCTCAATAAGATAGAAAGAATGACAAGTATTATAATCAGGAACAGAATGATAAATCAAGCAGCATTTAGAACATCAAAAATGTTAAAGCTTTTATGACCTTGACATTTTTCTTTGGATAGTTTCACAAAGAGATATTTACTGTAAAAGGTGCAACTTAAGCACTTCTCACAAATGTACAGCTGTATAATTTCTAGTAGCTGCTGGTAAGCAGAAATAAAATCTCAAATTTTAATGCTTAATGAGAAATAAATTTCATAGATTAGTTTATATTATAGAGTATTATATTTTGAATGCACATATTAAGATGGAATAACAATTTCATCATTATGTGAATCGATTCAGTCACTGTATTGTACAGATACAATAAATACAGATTATTTGTACAGATACATATCCACACACACATGGAAACATACAAAATAAAACTATTAATGTGAATGTATATTATATACAACTAATCACTTAGACTTCAGCTTTCTTAATTTTAGAAGGTTGAAGTTAAGTCACTATTTTTTTTAATGTTATTATTAGTATTATATTCTATTATTATACTCTATTCAGTAGATAGATATTGGTGCCTTCTCATCCACTGTCATTCAGTAATCTACACTGTTAAATCCTTGACACAGTTCCTCACCCAGTCTGATTTAGACAAGCAGCATGTTCAGAAACAATATCCAGGCATAGTTCAAAGACAGAAAATTCATAATGAATCATCTGAATATCACCACCTTTGTCTGGGGTAAGAGGACTTACCTGGTTAAGCAAAGTTTTTACCACCCTAGCTGGCCTTTGGGTCCATAGAATAGTCCTTTTTTTTTTTTTTTTTACTTTTTTTCTTTTTTTGAACTGGGGACACACAGAGATGGTGAAAAACATTGACTCATTTTTATGACTTTCAGCATCACACTCAGTCACATCATGCTAATCCATTTCACTTATTATCAAAATACTGCACATATAATTTTAACAGAAATTTAACAGTACATTCTCTGCTCAAACTTATAGTGTTTTAAGGTAAAAAATGACCTTTTTAGTTTTATCCAATGAATCTATAAGACCATATGTTGATTAATATTCCATAATAATAAGTTTAATAATATACTTGAAATAATATGTAATAATAGTATCTTGTCTTGCTTATTTTACTAATGGTCCCTTTGAATAGAGACCACATATAGATGTACTATCCAGCATTCTCAGATATTTATCCTACTGAATTCTAATTTACTTAGGGATTTATAATGAATTCCTTTCAAAATCGGAACTTATGAGATTTGACGATGTGGTACATAGAGGAAGGTAGGTGAAAAGAAATTTTCTACTTTTCAAGGTTTGATAACTAAAGCACAAAAAGGACAAGGAAAACAGACAGGTAACATGAAAATACTGAGGACCTTTAGGGGAAACATATATGGTCCAGAGGTCTATTTGTCTTTTCTGAATGATACTGACAGTAGGTCAACTTAGGTGAACTCATACATTTTTACAAGGTTGACATTAAATTGAGTTTAGCTTATGCAAAAAGTATTTTGGTGCTATACTTGCTGATACTATCATATTCTTTTCCTTCTTTTGTGTTTGCTTAGCTTTAAGAACGGCTAAGAGTCTGTCCAAGGGCATATTTTTATCTATCATTGTGAGAGGACCTATAAAGCACAAATGCACTGAAGAATCTCTACAAATTGAAGTAAAGAAGCTAGAGATAGAAGCAGAGACCTAATGTATGTCACAGTTACATACCACCATTTTGTAACCATAAAAGGCCTCATGCTTTGGTCGAATGACAAAAAGTGTTAGTTCCATGGAAACAGCAAAATGACATATTAAACTGGGAGAAAGATGAAGACCCCATGTCTTCTACTGTAAGATGCCATGCATGACATTCAAATCTGCAGCTATGGGAGCTTATGAGAAAGAACCCAACATACAGAACACAATTTTCTTTACAGAAGACAACAAACACAGTAAAATACAACAAATTTTGCAACATGGAATTTAGTTTAGTCAGTGATGACCAACTCCCAACATCTGAAGACAATTACACAGACTCCACCAAATCTACCTTAACAACTCTCCTATGTGTCCAAGTATTTCCACAAGTCTGTTTCTATTATTGTTTTTGCATTCAACACCCTTTAGTTCTAATATATTTTCTGTCTTAATCTATTTTATAATTTAAATATGGCTGAAACTTAGAAACAATATTTAGAAGATAGGTAGTGCAAATCAAGTTACAGTCCATCATAAATCTTCCTTTTCAGATACTTACAAAACACACCAATGCAGAAACATACAATTGATGACATTAGTTAGAAGTATCTCGTAATTATTTAAGTACTCTGTGCTTCATTTATTCATGCAGCCAGTTTGCATGGTCTGATTTTGTTGTTGTTGTTGAAAACTGTATGCAAAGTTACAAAGTGCATTCATTTTAAAAATAATTGCTTCAACAAGCATGCTATTTTGAAATTGTCATTTTCACAGAATCATAGAATGGTTTGGACTGGAAGGGACCTTAAAGACCATTTAATTCTCCCCCCCCCCCCTCCCTCCCCCCCCCCCTTGTCATGAGCAGTGACACCTGCCACTAGACCAGGTTGCTCAAAACCCCATCCAACCTGGTCTTCAACACTTCCAGGGATGGGGCACCCATAATTTCTCTGGACAACACGTTCCAGTGCTTCACCACCCTCACAGTAAAGAATTTCTTCCTCATATCTAATCTAAACCTACCTTCTTAAAGTTTAAAGCCGTTACTCCTTGTCCTATCACTACACTCCCTAATAAAGAGTCCCTCCCCAGCTTTCCTGTAGGTCCCCTTTAGGTATTGGAAGGTTGTTATAAAGTCTCCTCAGAGCCTTCTCTTCTCCAGGCTGAACAACCCCAACTCCCTCAGCCTGTCTTCATAGGAGAGGTGCTCCAGACCCTCCATCATCTTTGTGGCCCTCCTCTGGACATGTTGTAATACTTACATGTCCTTCTTGTGCTGGGAGCCAGTTGCATTAAGGGGTGTAGCCAATTAGCTCTTATAAATCCATTTGGGTTCATCGTACTGAACTATCACGATCACAGATTCACAAACAACATAGTACACCCTCACTCCAGTCAGATTCCATGAACTACCATGGCCACACTTAAAGAGTTTGGTCGCATTCAATGAGAACTATCACAGCTAGGAACAATGCAGGCCAGTGCAATTTTTTAAAGCAACAGGTACACAGGTAACTTGGATTGCCGGTGATAAATTCATTGTCTGAAAAAGCTCACTAGCATGCCAGAAGTACACAGGTACACAGCCTAGCTACTAATGTGTTAAATCATGACAAAGACTCAAGAAATTTCTAAGTTTCCATACAGACACCTGGTATAACCAAGTGTTCAAATCTTAACCAAAGATGTGCTAATACAGGGGGGAAGAGAGTCTCAGCCCGTCGACTGATCCCAGAAGTCACGATGGCATCTTCCCCGACATCTCCTCCCTCTTAAGCCAACTTATATTATTTTTTGTCTTTTAGGTGCAGCTTGAGTGACTCTAGTCATGCATATCTTGGTTATGATTGGTGAAAAGTTTTCTCGCTTTTGTTTAAAGGTACAGGCTCTGAGAAATTCAGAGAGCACTCTCAGTGAGGGGTGGGTACCTCACCTTGGAGGTGGGTAGCTTTGGGGATGGAGGTGTGTTTTGGTATTATTATGATATTATAATGAACAAACTTCACTAGAGTACAGCATTTTGTCAAAAACATGACAGGTCGTTAGCTCAGGGTAGCAAATGTGCAGCTTTCCGGTCCTGGTGTGCACAAGAACTATTACAATGTCACAGAGCCTAGCCGTGGTGTCTCTACTCTGCTCTACGCTCTGTACTGTTCCTTAAAGTCAGCACACCAGGTTCCCCCAGTGTGATAGCATCTAAAGTTGGAGGCTTAGGGAACATTTAGGTAGTGCAGCTACACTCCACCCTGAAAGATTCTTCAATGCTGTTCATTTTCTTTAAAATGTGAATATCAGTTTAATTTCCAAGGCACCTTAGGCAATTATATCACAGAGCCCCAGAGCTGAATGCAGTACTCCAGTGGGGTCTCACGAGAACACAGGGGGAGAATCACCTCCCTTGACCTGGTGGCCACACTTCTTTGGATGCAGACCAGAGTATGGTTAGCTTTCTGGTCTTCAAGGGAATATAGCCAGCTCATGTCAAGCTTCTTGTCAAGCAACACCCCCAGGTCCTTCTCATCAAGGCTGCTTTGAATCCATTCTCTGCCCAGCTTTTATTTATGCTTGGGATTGCCCCAGTCCAGATGCAGGACCTTGCACTTGCACGAGGTTCACACAGACCCACCTCTCAATCCTGTCAAGGATGGCATCCCTTCTGTATTTTACTTGACACATAAACACAAAGTCTCTTAAAATATTTTTTCCATTATTCCCAGTGCAATATCCAAACCCAGAGAAAGATAACAAAGGCAATATAGAGTATTTTTAACTAAATTCCATCTACAATTTTTCCTCTGCTATTAAACTGTACTTGTGTTTTTTCAGTTAAATCCTTGTTTTTAATGTCTAGGAAACTTTATTTATTTATTTATTTATTTATTATCAGCAAACTGATTTGAAGGCATAAACTAACTATACCCTACCTTTGTTGTTTATAAATAATCAGGAGATTTAACTGTCTTGACCAGGAGGAAAGATTTATTTTGCCTCTAAAAATAGAAATCACTGCTTCCACCATTTCTTCTAGTACTTTCTTCACGTGTGGCCAGACAGCTTTTAACTTTATTTCTTTCATTGGTAAATAAATAAACAAATAAATAAATAAATTGAGGTCACGAGGCTCACAAATTGCTTTACTTAATACAAAGTGAAAGTTGAAGTTCTTCAGCCATTGGAGGGGGAGGAGGGGGGGAGGGGGAAGTACTGAAAGCTTGAGTCAGTTAAACTATTTGTTATGAATACAGCTTACACTAAATGTACATTTTTATCCTTTCTCTAATGACAAGCTCACAAGATTAATGTTTTCTTTTCTTTTTAACTGATAAAATGAGCTTGCTATTCCTGTATATGTAACAAAATATGTGTATGTGTGTTTGTTTGTTTGCTTGCTTGTTGTTTTGTTTGTCTGGTTGGTTGGTTTGCTTTTTTTTTTTTTTTCATTTGATTGTTTTTTTTTATTTTAAATTTGGAATTCAGGGTATTTTAAAATTTGTTCTCTAATCTTGTTCTGTGTAGAAAATTATTTTTATTATTATTTATTTATTTTCCAAGCACTGTCATGCCTTGCAGTGCATTAAAGACAGTGAAATTAAGATTCAGGGTCTACCTCAGCAAGGACAGAATGAAGAAATAACTGTCTTAATTATGTTTGTTGATGGGTATCAATAAAACATTTATGAATATTTGTTTTAAAAACTGTATATATTACCTGTACAAGATTAATTTTATGTTACTGCATGCAAGAAATTAGTCTATAATTGAAATGTTACATTCAAATGGTATATTAGATGAAACTAATATAATTTAGATGTTATCCTTTTTCTATTTAAATATAGTGTAATGTCAATAATAATTTCTAATACCATCATTTATGCATGATCTTTCATTTATGTTTAATTTTTTAACCTTAGCTGTTCTTCAATCACTGTCAAATGGAAAGAAAACTGTTAATTCAGAAATGTTGAAAATCACCCTCAAGTGGATTTAAGTATATATAAATAGTGTTTTAATTTATATACTACTTATATACTACTTAGACATTATTTTGAAGGTCTAAGTAAGATTCAAGAGGTGAAGTGGCTTATCTCTCCATATAAACTAATTTCACCTTAACAAAAGCCTAGTTGTTGCAAAAGATCCTGAGTACTCTGTGAAGTGAGAAAAATAAGTCCACTCAAAACTCATATACAGAGCCATGCTAACTATTTTCTTTGAGGTAAAAAGCAAAAGCAAAAAAACAACATCTACAACAAACACATTTGTTTCATTATTTACATATTTTAGCAGAAGTAGTTATGCTTACCACTCCCTGATATTTATTTATCTATTTTGTAAAAATAAGACCACAGAATTAATCAGTCCCATCTGCATGCACAAAAGACATGACACATGGAACAAAAAACGTCTGAAACAAAACTATGCTTCCTTTCACAAGCATTAGGGGAAATTAATGTCATCACTAGGCTGAAGACATAAAGAGATTCAAAATTAAAAATCCTTTGAAAGGTTCCAACAAGATTCCTATAATCAGCTGGAAGATAAGTAATGATCAAAGCCTTTTAAAATAATATTGCTCACCCCATTAGAACTGCTTAAATGTACCCTACTATTCAACAGAAATTATACAAGATTACTGCAGAAACTATGCCATTGTTTCAGTAAGAAGCCCAGATGTTTTAAGGGTAGACTTCCCAACTAACATAAGGTGAAAAGCCAAGACTAAAAAAGAGACACAAAAAAAAAAAAAAGCCAGCTGCAGTTATAATCTTTAATTATACAGCTCATAGATGTTCAATTGCTCTTACAAGTTATACCATATTGAAGTTGAGTCCCATCATGGAAGGGAGAAGAAAATGTTATAAAATGGGAATATATACATTGGATATACATTGAGAATGTCTTTGTCAGTTGGACTTATATTGGTGGGTTTTATTGTTGTTTTCTTTTTGTTTGTTTGTTTCCTGACCAAAGTCAGTCCAAAACAACGTGGTTTTTATTATTTTCTTGCAAAGAATCTCTTTTCTTTTACTAAATGTCACCTCAGCTACACTGTGATCGGAGAAAAGAGAAAAATGCAGTTCTGCATATTTCATTACTATTGTTGTTCTATGAAATAGCCCTAGGGATGTTACAAACAGCAGTGTCAGGTTGGGATCTGAGAATATTCCTTAGCATAAGTCCAGAGTAATTTATGTTTGACTGTTTTACTAAATATTTCAGATTTCTTATGTGAGGCACTATGTGATTTTAGTAACGGTATTGTTATCACTTTTTTTCAATAGTAACTTGAAGTGGTCACCTTCTTTAAATATTCAGAAGTTTGCAATGTTTCAGAAATTACTTCATGCAAGCTGTTTTAAATGGAATGACAATTGTTATTACATGCAGTGTGCAAACTCAATTTGATTGTCACATCTATTCATACAGATTTAAAGACACACAAGTGTAAGAATATCTATTCTATGCCTTGGGTATGCCTGTCAACAAAACTGCAGTGCAAAAGTCCATACGAATACAAAACAACAGCATAGTCCCCTCAAATACTCATACCCAAATGAGACAAACACTATCCAGTTCAAAACAATGCACCTCCATTTTTCAAACATCCCAAATACATAGTAAGCCCTATCCCCATCAATTTTCATTACACTGAATGCCCTCTGAAAGAGCAACACCTAATACTATGTTGACAATTAAATTGTCTTGAAACCCTGGGAAATTTATTCACTTCCACTATCACTCCATGGCACATAACTCCAAGAAATCTTTCAAACAATGGTAGTCTATGCCAGTAAGAACTTGATGTGTTCAGCAAACATACTACTAAAAATAATCAGCATCTACTGAAAGTCATGAACATATTGCATGTTATTAATGAGATTATCTTTTCTTAATGAAGAACACTATCATAGATTTTTCAACTTCAGACTTGTAAAATACAAGTCAGATAGTCTCATAGCAACTTGTTCCATAATCTTTACCAGAAATGGGTGACTAGTTATGAGACATTTACACAGAATCACAGAATCATCTAGGTTGGAAGAGACCTCCAAGATCACCTAGTCCAACCCCTGACCTAACACTAACAAGTCCTCCACTAAGCCATAGCACTAAGCTCTACGTCTAAACGTCTTTTAAAGACCTCCAGGGATGGTGACTCAACCACTTCCCTGGGCAGCCCATTCCAATGCCTAACAACCCTTTCAGTCAAGAAGTTCTTCCTAATATCCAACCTAAACCTCCCCTGGCGCAACTTTAGCCCATTACCCCTCATCCTGTCACCAGGCGCGTGGGAGAATAGACCAACCCCCACCTCGCTACAGCCTCCTTTAAGGTACCTGTAGAGAGCGATAAGGTCACCCCTGAGCCTCCTCTTCTCCAGGCTGAACAACCCCAGCTTCCTCAGCCGCTCCTCGTAAGACTTGTTCTCCAGACCCCTCACCAGCTTCATTGGCCTTCTTTGTCCTCACTCGAGCACCTCGATGTCCTTCTTGCAGCGAGGGGCCCAAAACTGAACACAGCACTCGAAGTGTGGCCTCACCAGAGCCGAGTACAGGGGGGACATTCACTTCCCTAGCCCTGCTGGCCACACTGTTTCTTATGCAAGCCAGGATGCTGTTGGCCTTCTTGGCCACCGGAGCACACTGCTGGCTCATATTCAGCCGACTATCAACCAACACTCCCAGGTCCTTCTCTGCCAGGCAGCTTTCTAACCACTCATCTCCCAGCCTGTAGCTCTGCTTGGGGTTGTTGCGCCCCAGGTGCAGGACCCGACACTTGGCCTTGTTGAACTTCATACAGCTGGCCTCAGCCCATCGGTCCAGCCTATCCAGATCCTTCTGCAGAGCCCTCCTACCCTCGAGCAGATCGACACACGCACCTAACTTGGTGTCATCTGCAAACTTACTGAGGGTGCACTCGATCCCCTCATCCAGATCATCGATAAAGATATTAAAGAGAACTGGCCCTAGTACTGAGCCCTGGGGGACTCCACTAGTGACCGACCTCCAACTGGATTTAACTCCATTAACCACGAATCTTTGGGCCCGGCTACCCCGCCAGTATTTAACCCAACGAAGCGTACGCCACTCCAAGCCATGAGCAGCCAGTTTCTTGAGGAGAATGCTGTGGCCAACGGTGTCAAAAGCCTTACTGAAGTCAAGGTAGAGCACATCCACAGCCTCTCTCTCATCCACCAAGCGTGTCACTTTGTCATAGAAGGAGATCAGGTTATCTTTAACAGCAGTAGCCAGATGGAGCTCCAGATGAACTTTGGCCTTTCTAATTTTGTCCCTACACATCCTTACAACATCCTTATAATCCTTCTGAGTGGCCTGAGTGGCCTGCCTTCTTTTCCAAAGATCATAAACCCTCTTTTTGTCCTAAGCTCTATCCACAACTCTCTGTTCAGCCAGGCTGGTCTTCCACGCCGGCTCATCTTTGAGCACACGGGGACAGACCACTCCTGAGCCTTCAAGACTTCCTTCTTGAGGAGTGCCCAGCCTTCCTCAACTCCTCTGCCATTCAGAACTGCCTCCCAAAGGACTCTGCCAACCAGTGTCCTGAACAGCTCAAAGTCTGCCCTCTGGCAGTCCAAGACAGCAGTTTACTGGTCCCCCTCCTGACTTCACCAAGAATAGAGAACTCTACCATTCTGTGGTCACTCTGCCCAAGACAGCTCCCGACCACCATATCTCCCACCAGTCCTTCTCTGTTTGTGAACAGAAGGTCCAGCAGGGCACCTCCCCTGGTAGGCTCACTAACCAGCTGCATCAGGAAACTATCTTCCAAGCTCTCCAGAAACCTCCTAGACTGCTTCCTCTGAGCTGTATTGCATGCCCAGGATATGTCTGGGAAGTTGAAGTCCCCCACGAGAACAAGAGCTGACGATTTTGCAACTTCTGCCAGCTGCCTGTAGAACTGCTCATCTGTCTCATCATCCTGATGTGGCGGTCTATAACAGACCCCCACCAGGATGCTTGCCTTGTTGGCCTTCCCGCCGATCCTAACCCATAGGGACTCAACCTTATCATTTCCAGTCTCAGCCTCGAGTTCCACAACATCAAAACACTCTCTAATATAGAGAGCCACACCACCACCCCTTCTGTGCTGCCTGTCCCTTCTGAAGAGCCTATAGCCAGACATTGCAGCACTCCACTCATGGGAGTGGTCCCACCATGTTTCAGTGATGGCAACCAAGTCATAGCTTGCCTGCTGCACAGTGGCTTCCAGTTCCTCCTGTTTGTTGCCCATGCTGCATGCATTAGTGTAGATGCACTCAGCTGGGCCATTGCCTTCTCCCCCAGCCCTGACATTGTTCCCCCTGGCACACCTCTAACGAGCCTTATTCCCTCCCCATCCCCCTTCTTACCTAGTTTAAAGCCCTCTCAATGAGCCCTGACAGCTCCTGGGCTAGGATCTGTTTTCCCCTTAGAGACAGGTGGGACCCATCTGCAGTTAGCAGGCCAGGTGCCAAGTAAAGTGCCCTGTGGTCAAAATACCCAAAAATTCTGGTGTTGGCACCAGCCTCTGAGCCACGTGGTTAATCAGGTGGGCTTTCCGTGTCCTCTCTGTACCCCTCCCTGCCACTGTAGAGATGGAGGGAAGCACGACCTGTAGTCTTGCTCCATCTACTAATCGTCTCAGTCCCCTAACGTCCCATTTGATAGCCTTCAGGCTTCTTTCTTCAATATCATCTCTGCCAGGCTGGACTATCAAAAGAGGATAGTAGTCAGAGGGGTGAACCAGGTTCCGACCATGTTAAGGGAGTAATTTCCAGCAGAAAATGAACATTTCCTTTAAAACATATAATTATTTTCTAAATTTAAAAAGAAAGACTATCTAAAATGTGTCAGTATTTCCTTAACATTCTAAAAGCCATGAACAAGAAGTGAAAACTCAAAACATGGAACAGAATTTCCTCAAAGTAACTGGTTTACAGTGTTAATTAGAAAACAAGTAAATATCTCTTCTCCTATATGAGGAAGCACAGATTTTTAATTTTTAATTTCTAAATTTGAAAAAGCAAACACACAAACAAAACAACAGCATCAACCCTCTTTTAAATTCTCCACTAAATATTGGATGACATGAGAGTGTATTTGAGAATTAGGGAATGCCAGCATGGCACCAAGCCTGTCGGAGTTTAAGAAACTTTTGGACTGTGCTCTTAGTCATATGGCCTGAATTTTTGGGTAGACCTGTGTGGTGCCAGGAGTTGGACTCATTGATCCTTGTGGGTCCCTTCCAATTCAGGGTATTCCATGATTCTATCATTCTATGGTAATTGTTCAAAGCTTTACATTGCCTAGAGTCCCAATAGACCATGATGGGCAAGTCATTTGCAAGGCTGAGTAGAGGGAGCCTGTGACTTAACTTCATCCCTAAGCATCTGTTTAAGAATAATAATAACTGCCCTTTCCATCTTTTCTCTTAAGCTGCAAATGTCATATGTTATAAATTTGTTGAAATGTGAGAATACTCTGAGCCCGATTTAGCCAAAGTAAATCTATGGTGGCCTTCTGACCATAAGGGATCTATACCATGTGTAAATTTGGCTACTGAATGGGATTTCACACTTTCTGTATGGGGCTATTTTAGGTATGCAGCATTGGAAAAAAGTCAGAGGAGGTGGTTAGGAGGTGGTGGAGAGGAGAGGAGAGGAGAGGAGAGGAGAGGAGAGGAGAGGAGAGGAGAGGAGAGGAGAGGAGAGGAGAGGAGAGGAGAGGAGAGGAGAGGAGAGGAGAGGAGAGGAGAGGAGAGGAGAGGAGAGGAGAGGAGAGGAGAGGAGAGGAGAGGAGAGGAGAGGAGAGGAGAGGAGAGGAGAGGAGAGGAGAGGAGAAAAATAATCAATTTTAAACAAAGGAATAGCTTCACTGGCAAATGAAATTTCATAAATTTGTGAAAGAGCTACCTTCTAAATCAGAGCTAAAGATCATTGAACATCATCCAGAAGCGTTTATGGATCAATCCAGGTATGCTGATGGCACTGAAGCTTTGCTTAGAATCAGGCAATCATATATGTTTGTGAGGTTTATTGTCTTCACACATTTCCTTAGTCCTTCTAAATTAAGGAATGAAAAAAAAAAACATTTAGATACTATTTTTTTTACTGAACAGTAACTGAAACAGACCTCTGAACAGCTTTTTATTAGGAGCAGGACTAGCTGAAAAATGTTTGCATATGCAAGTTTTAGATTCTAGTATTTTAAATCATACTTCAAAGCCTAATACAACCTTCTTAGATTCACTTGTTTTGTAGAGATATTTGTAGAAGTAACTGTAAGAATTAGTAGAATACAGCTAATGCTGTACTGACTCCAATTACAAAGAAGTTTTAATGTTTAAAAACAGAACAAAGCGTCAGAGATGTATATCTGCCTCAGTAATAGCTGAAATGGAAAATTAAAACACCCTTCATGCTCTCTGGTAAGGGGTAATAGCGTTAAACTTTAAATGAATTAAAAGGTGTTCTTCTATAAGGACTCATAAGCCTCAAAGTTATATTTTCTATTAGAATTGTTTAATTAAGCCATGTATTCAACAAAGTATAGCAGTTAAAATGACTCAGTAAGTACTCCAGAACATGAATACACATCTAAATGAAGGACAGGCTGTCTGGATATGACAAAGAATCATGTAAAAAGCACTTGTGTTTTGTTTTGGTTTTAAATAACAGCACATACACAAACACACACACACACACACACACACACACAAATCCCTCAAGCAAAATCAGCTCTAAAATTAGTTCTGAACGAAAAGTTTTGGTACATGTAATTCGGGGAGTTAAATGTGTGATTGTAATGTTATCCAGAGGTGACATTGTCTATGGGATCTAATGGACAATCTTCTCCTACCAAAATGAGGGGTTTGTAATGGACTTCAGTGAAATCTGAAGCTTGTTCTGCATAATTACATACTTCATTGAATTCACATTATATGGGACAGTATAACTAAGATATTTTAGTAAGATACTACATTTTCTTTCTAAAACTCCTTATGAAGCATTAAACATATTTTCCACTCTGCTCTGCCCTCCTTATCCTGCTGAATGAAGAAGTACTCAAATCATACTGTTGCATTTCAATAATAATTGTAAATATTTGCAAAGTATTTTGTGATGTGATTACAAAGATTCTCAGAACTGTTCAACATCACTGTCTGTATTGTAAGGCCAGGTTCCATTACCACCTAGATTAAACAGATTGTGTCTCTGATCTTATGCTTTTCTATTTTTTGCAGTTTTTTTTTTTTTTTTACAAGCACAAGTAACATCTGTCCTTTTCAGTCTCTTCACAGCATCCAACCACATTGACAGATGTTTCCCAAACCATACTGTCTGCTAACATTTAAAGGAATACAGTATTTGCATAAACACTGGGAATTCCAATCTTAGTACTTTCCATACCGCTTTTTTTTTTAAATCAACATTTTTTGTTCATTAGCCATCATTTTGTTTTACTCTTCATAAAGCAGACATTGTGTGCACACATCTGTTAAATCTGGGCTGTATTTATTACAGTTCTGCTCCTCCAGAAACAGGAAGGATTAATTACCACAGACCAGCTCTAGAAGCACCCCCGTGTTTCTTAACACACAAAATTAATTCAGAGTTGACAAAACTCTTTCAGACACAACCTGCTTCCTGCTGATGGCGCTTTATTAGCATATTCTTCCCAGAAAAAAAATGCCTCATAGACCCCTTTTACCTCTCCTCAGAGTTCAATTTGTAAAGCACTGAGTGACAGGCAGCAAAATGGCTTGACTATATCTGCGGCAAGTTGCCAAATCCTCCCGATAGAAGCACTTTGGAGCCTTTGTTCTGAGTACATTAAAGTCACAGAAGGTCCATGTACTGTAGACAGTACAGGGCAGGCAGGATGTTCACAGTAAGACAAAACAGCAGGTGATAAATGACATTAAATAACAGTGAGAATTTACCACAGACTAAATTAACTACTGGAGTGAAATGTTCTCAGCTCTAAGGCTATATTAACAGTGAATTTATAATCAGGTGATTATCATTCTTTTTAATGTTGAAAGAAGTCTATATGTAAAAATGATCAAGACAGCTCTATTTAACTCCAGAGACAATCTGCTGGAACAGGTTCTAAAAATGACAAAGGATAACTCTTCTTTCCAACCTCCACCCTTATTTATATTTACACAGTTAGTTCTTAAAAAATATTTAGATCATTGGATATTTGACATACACCTCTTCATAAAAATCAGAGTCACACTGAGTTGCTCCTAGCTAATCAAACTCTTGAAAAGAAGCTTCTGTCATTCCAGTTTAAGAACCATGCAAATGAAAAATTGTTAGCTCAAAGGTGAGGGGAAAAAAGTGAATCACTGCCATCTATATAAATTGAGTTTTATGTTTTGTAAGAAGGTTAATATAATATTTGTAAGAAGGTTTCACTGAGTAACTGTCAACAGTTAACATTACTGTAAAAACATTTGGTACTGTCTGGACATGTGATTATATTTTTAAAAAGAAATATTTATTTCTAATAACTTCAGAATCTCAAGTGGGTGCAAAAGAAACAGGAGGAATGAGGGAGGGAGGGAGGGAGGGAGGGAGGGAGGAAAATAATAAATTTTCTGCAGTTTTCTATATTTAATGTTACCATTCATTTGTCTGATGAACTTTTCTCTGTGTGGAAAGACAGTTTTTGCAGTTTAACTACAGCCTGCTCTTTAACACAGCTCCTCTAGAATATCTGGCAGAATTTGCATATTTTATTTAGAAAAAGAGCACAAAGAGCTAAAGATAATAAAACAATCCAAAAAACTGCTGAAGATCAGAAACAGTAATGCCAAATAACACAAACGCAAAAGACTGGGTAAGAAGTACTACAAAGTTTCTAAATTAACTTTTCGAAGTCTTGGTGATATTTCCCCTTGAAATTCAGATTTTTTATTCAGGATCCCTGTTCTGATTGCAGTCGGTAATCCCCAAGTGTTTATTAAGAAGTGCAGGAGTAAAGAATGAATCTATAAAAATACATATAATTTATATTAAGCTTGGCTAGCTCAATAAGAATAATTGGACACACTGGCCTCACATGCAAGGAACTGAACCTGACTGGTGTCACCATGTTCTGTCATCTAAACTCAAGATTCAATCCATCAGTTGCCCTAAGGAGTTCAGCTGTTCCTGTGAAGAGGAAGTCTGATAATGATCAACAAATACCGATCCTGCAAAGACTCAGAGCTTTAGTTTATTCAATGGTTATTGTGTACACCAATCCCTCTTGATTCCTGAGCTTGGATCTGCTTCAGACATTGTTCTTGAAAGGTAATAGATAGGAATTGCACTTTGTGAGCATGTAACTGATGGTGTCTTTAACATGGCTACACAATATGTGGTATATCATAACACAATATGAATGGTTTACTCTCTTCACAATGTCCACTAATCTTGATAGAATGAAATTAAGAGGCATAAAATAGACACCTATTGTAATGTATTCTTATACTTATTATTCCATATACTATTTCTCAAAAGTTTTATAGACAGTGTTAAAACCTACGATAGGCTGCTTGTGAACTGTGTTGAAAGGAAAAAATAAAAAATAAAAAAGTATTCTTTCCTAAACCAAGGAGTTTTGAACTACATTAAAATCAGAAAAACAGTTTTGATAACTATAGCATCCAAAGGTCAGATTGGACATGTCATCTTGCAAAGGAAATAACAAAAAGCTCTGGGTTCTTAGAGTTTCCAGTATTTAGATAGTAGTTAGTAGTTAGAAAAAAGCCATTTGATTTTCTTTAGACCTTTTCCTATCAATACATAATCTCTATCTGTATTGTGGATAAAGAAAATCTTAAAAATGTGTTGTAACTTTATCCTTGGCCAGTCAGATATAAGGATTTTTTATTTTTCTTTTAATTATGCTTTATGTCCTTTTCAAAGTACACATTTCAGGGAAAAATACCTGTAAGAATTTCATTGCAGGAGAAAAACAAACAAAAAAATGAAACAAGCTACAGCAGAGGCAACATTAGTGAATTCTTCACCACAGACAAGCTTCCTTCTCTTTAATCACATATATTCACAAGGAATGCACTAGATCCAGCTGCCAAAGAGATGATAGTGGGTTATGCTTTTCAGTTTGAAGCTTCACTAGGACACAGGATCCTACTAAGTACTGTGTTCTTTCAAAATACACCAGATAATATTACAAGTCTTTGTTTTTTGTTATTATTTTTATAATTACAGTACTTAAAAGATGGCAGATTAAGATTCATATTTGATCAGTTATTTAAGCTCTTTAAATTATATTAAGAACACTCATTTGAAACCAATGGGAAATTAGAAGAAAAACACAGAAAATATATATCTTGATCTAATCTTCTGGGTTCTTTATTTAAACAATCAAAAAACTACTCAGAAGTACACACAAAAATCTGTTGAATTTGTCACATTTCTATGACAAAAGATGTTTTGAATTCTCAGAGTTACAACATTGGCTTCACATGAAAACATTAACATCATCAAAATCATCCAGAATTTCTTACAGGTGGAGGAGTATTATCTGTTACCAGTAGGCACAGATAAAAACATTCTCAATAGGATTTCTCTATTTCATCCATTTTCCTGACCTAAAACATCAGCAACAGATTTATATGAGAGAGAATATCTCTTCCTTTTGTGCAGATGATAAAGTTGAGATTCCAGACCCTTCAAAATATTATTGTTCAATCATTTTTTATTAAAAAAAAGAAAAAAAAAGAAAAAAAAATCTTGCACTTTGATACCTTTGACAGCTAGTTTCCTGTCTTTATTATATCATCATTTATACAAGACACTTCAAAACTGCTTCAGCAAAACAACAATAACAAAAGCATTCACAAAGCATATGTGCTTTATATCTTTGCTTTAGAATCCAGACAGGCTTTAGTTTTCACTTTTCCATTAAAAGGTCAGGTTATACTACAAGTCTTTCATCAGTTGTACTGTTGACATATTTTTTTGTATTTCTAATCATGTTGTTCCTAGGGTGGGTTCTTTTTGTGCGTATGTGTTGTTTAAGTCTCTATACTTACTACATTGAGATAAATATTCTTGTGATGCAGCTCTCACCAGACACAGTTCTGCACTCTGTGACTCACAGCAAAGCTAAGGTATGTAAATTGGCAACAGCAGTTTGCTGTCTCTTCTCTGAACAGATTGGATCCCAAGACAGGCCCTCTGGCACTCTTTCATTCTGCTGCTGATGCTTGCCATTGTGGAGTTCTCCCTGACTTGTTTCTTGCTGTTAACACTAGGAAATCTCACAAGCTTTCAAAAGAACAATGTCAAGGGTCATTACAAAAATAAAATAAATTAATTAAAATAAAATAAAATAAAATAAAATAATTAAATTAAAATAAAACGCTCAGTATATTTTTTAAAGAAACATTATACTATTACTCTTTAGAAGATATAATAAAGAGTATAAAAGATCTACAAAAATATATGATCCTATGCTAACACTTTTTGTTTGAAATGAACCTTTCATAATTGCAAATATGAAAATAAGTTTCATATATCAGGTGTAGCAGGAGTCCTTAAAAATAAATGAATTTCTGATTGTGGGTGTTTCACAGTTCCCGTAACATCACTAGTTTCTTCCTAAACAATCAGACATCATCCAAAATGCAGGGCAGAGCTTTCTGCAAGTATTAAACATGCATCTTCAAACAGGCAGAATTAAATTTATCACATATTATTTTCAATGGCTTGCACAGATTACTAAAGAGTTGAAAACATCTCATTTAAAACTCTTTTGGGAACATTAATTATGTTTTTTATAGTTACTATCTGCCAATTTTCCCCTGAATATATAACAGCTAATTTAAGCTTTTTACAGACTTTAGGTAGCTGTGCCTTCAAAATAACATGTGTTCCACAGACCTAATATGTAGAGGTGGGTAAATATATAGACCATGCAGAGTTTAATTCTGCTACCTGCCTCCCACAATAGTACATCTGCGTATTTGAATACTGATTTTATTTGGCTCAGAGCTCAATGTGTGCTAAAGTTCTTTCAATCTCTAGTGCTAAAAGCTTGAAAAATATTGTGTCTGATGACTCTACACTACTTGCAATATGCTTATTATGCAAGGAAAGGATTTTAAGATTTTTTCCAAGATAAAAGCAATTTTATATCACACAGACATACAGAGACTCACACAGACACAGACACACACAAGAGAAAAAAAAAAAAAAAAAAGACCAAAAAGACCAAGAATTAAATCCTTTTGTAATTTAGTACCTGGAATCTTGCAGCCATTAGTTATTAGCCTGACTTTGTGAATATAGTTTCAGGGAAAAGTAATCAGGGACTGCAAGCATCTGTAAGACATTTCCTGTTTTATGGTTCTACACATTTCCTTCATGTACTCTTACTAAAGTCTAACTGCTATAGTCAACTGTTGCTGAAACTGATCCTCTTATATCAGTTCCAATCAAAACGATTGCAAGCAATAGACAATTTCTAATCCCTTCACAACCCATTTAGGCTTTCAGAAGGAGTAAATGATTTGAAGCCCAAACTTACTACTGTTGGAGCACCTGTGACACAGGTGTAGACCCTTAAAAAGATGTTTCTTTTTTGGTGAGAAAAACACAAGAGTAAGCTGACCTCAGTAGAAGAAATAAATTTTTCTTGTGTGGGGGAAAGAGAAATGGAATCACTGAAGCACCAAAAAGTGACATTGTGCTGTGCACAGGCTATTTATCTTGCGAAATACAGAGGCCAAGTCATACAATCTTTGTTCACTTAAAACTACCACTGATTCCAGAAGAAATTGACTACATAATTTCCCTCACTATGAATAATTCTACTAAATGAATATATTTAATACACATGAATATTTATCATTTCTAGCTTATGAGGTTGTAATAGTACTGAAATCATTGTAAGAGTAACGCAATATTCTGAATTTAAAAGGTCTTTCCACTATTGCTGTGTCTGTCTGCTATTCAAGAAATTCTACAATAATTTCAGTGAGTTTGACACTACCATCTGCACTGAAGTAGAGATATTAGAAGAAAACAAAAAGCATTGGACTGCTTACACATTTCAACTGATATTAACAAAGGCAACGTACCTCATCTTGTCCATGCCTCAGTAAATTAACAATCCTTAACATAACTGCAGTACTTGCATTATATACAGTATTGGGGCATTTTATCTCTTGTGATTGCTTTATGAGAGACATATCAATTAGTGGATTTTATGTACTAAATGCCCCACACAAATGTGTTTGAAATTTGGGAAGAAATTAAATAGATCATATTTTGTTATATATTAAGGAAGAGCTTTTTCTTTTTCTTTTTATTATATGTTTGAAAAAAATAATCTAGATGTTAAGATTACAATTTGATTGTTGTTTTCTCTACTAAGAGCAGTTTTATATTTATTTACATTATGTATTCATGTGTGGGTGTACAAATACATTAAATATCTACACAGTTACTATGCCATATGGAAAAGTCTATAGAATCTAAACTTTACCATAAGGCTGGATATTTTAGTAGATTACAGTTAACATTTGAAAGGTTCAGACTTTCTGATAGAGCTGCTGGAAAGAACAAGAGGTACAGATTTTTATTTATTTATTTTTATTTACTTCTCATAATAAAAACTTAAGACCTTACTAAGCTGTGTTTAATTTTATTGAAGTCATCCATGAAGAAGGGGCAAGTCCAGCTGCAATGCTGATAAAGAAAAAAAAAATATCTGTGTTTTGGTACAACTTTTTAGCTCATCACACGTCATCGTGCACTACAGCAGGCCCCACCAAGATACATAATTTCTGTCTTCTAGTAAATTTGTGTTGGAAAGTCTTTTTAGCTACATAAGAGCTTCCAAACCAAAACAACAAACAACAACAAACAACAACAATAACAACAACAAATCAGCATTAATATTCAGTTGCTATAGGTACTTAGGCAGAGGATTCCAAAGTCTGGTCAGCAGGTTATTCACAATTCCTATAGAGACAGCTGGTACTGTGTGGGCAGGACTATTCATATCTTACTCCATCTTTTTTTAGGGTAGCAAAAATTCTTGTTCCGTGAAGCCAATGGCAAGGATATTACCCAAATGGAAAGGCAAGTGTTCCAGGAGGCAAAATTCCATTTAAGTGAAGTCAGTAATAAATACTGCAGAGTTCTAAATGATATTGGAAATAGTATTATTTAAAATTGGAAAAGAATTTCCAGTTTTATACTTCATATGGGCTTTGATCTCAACCCTCAAAATGGCACATTTCTTCACAAGACAGAACGGTTTTCTGAATTTTAATTTTTAGAGTTTTAACATAAAATAATATTACAATATCCTTGCCTTCCTGTTGTACCTTAATCTGCAATTGCCAAAGAGTTTCATAGCAAGTGTCATAAAAATTGGAGGATTCAAACTTTAGACAGAAACGACATTGCAACTAGAAAATTATGAAATATATCTCTGTATCTCTCTGCATTTTCCCTTTTCAGCAATAGAATTATATACTCCTACAATACATTTTCTTCTGAATTGATATTTGAACTAGGATTATGCAAATAAAATTAATTTTGCAGGATGAATAAAAGTGGTACTAACATCACACACATTTGTCTAGAAGCACAAGTTTTCATGCCCTTAATTTACAGCTAAAGAACAGTACACACACATACATTTATGTCCTATTTCCCACATAAATATTAAAAACCTTCAATGTTTCTGAGATTCAAATTACAAATATTAAGATTCATTGCTTCTTTCAATCTAAAATCTTTTAAATTCCTTCTTTGTCTTAGAGTAAATAATCCAAATTATCATAGGATGCTATGAATTGTCCTTTGGAAATAAACATTATTCTCTGTTCACTACAGAAAACTAGATAACTGACTTTTTGATTTCTTAGGTTAAGTGAAAATGACCGGTTATAAACTACATTTGTTTGTACTGTCATTGAGTTTCAACTAAAGAATAATAATGTCTTTTTGGATTTTTTTTTTTCCCAGCAAATTTGGGAAATACATCAGGAAAAACTAAGCGAAAAACCTTTAGACAGCTAGAGAGAGGTGAAATTAATTCTGCAGAACTGCAAAAGTTCTACAAGAACACTACAGAATGTAGCCTAGCTGTACACACTGTAATTCCCTTATTTCAAATCCAGTTGATGTTTTTTTAGATCTCAAATGAAGAAATTGGCATCATAACAAGAAGTGCTAAAACTTTAAAATGGTCAAGACTGGGATACTTGCTAAAGCTTTTAAGCATGTCTTTTGTGTAAATGTTATACTACAGAATCATAATTATGAACCCCATTAAGGAAAGATAAAGATGATCCTCTGAAAGTCGACTTAGAGCTGCAAAAACACTGTTCAGCATACAAGGTGTTTGTCTATTTTATGGTCTTCCCCCTCATGTCAGCAACATTTCCTTCTCTTTCCTGCCACTTCTCAAGGGATGATCCATCACCCATTTAGTCCATATAATCCATATAGTACTCTCTATAGGGTGCATTCCAGTGCCCATGTACTTTTGCATTCTCACGTGACTAGTCACAATGTATCTCTCAGTCTGAAGCTATTGTAATTTACACTGCTGCGTAGAAAATCCCTATCTATATCAGAATGGAGGAAAGAGAAAAAGCAGTGGAAGATAAAGTCATTCTATGTATCTGTTTCTTAAATTACACCATCTTTTTCCCCCTGTTCTTTCTCTTTTACCAGTCACATCAACCTTCTATGCCACTTATCTCTGTAGTACCTCTAAGTTCATAGAATCATAGGATCGTTAAGGTTGGAAACGACCTTCAAGATCATCTGGTCCTGCCATTGCCCTACTACCAATGTCACCCACTAAACCATGTCCCTAAGCACCACGTCCAACCTTTCCTTGAACACCCCCAGGGACGGTGATGCCACCACTTCCCTGGGCAACCCATTCCAATGCCTGACTACTCTTTCTGAGAAGAAATGTGTCCTTATTTCCAACCTAAACCTCCCCTGCTGCAACTTGAGGCCATTCCCTCTAGTCCTACTGCTAGTTACCTGTGAGAAGAGACCAAACCCCAGCTCCCCACAACTTCCTTTCAGGTAGCTGTAGAGAGCAATAAGGTCTCCCCTAAGCCTTCTCTTCTCCAGACTAACCAACCCCAGTTCCCTGAGCCACTCCCCGTAGGACCTGTGTTCCAAGCCCTTCACCAGCTTCATAGCCCTTCTCTGGACAAACTCCAGGGCCTCGAAGTCCTTCTTGTAGTGAGCGGCCCAAAAACTGAACACAGTACTTGAGGTGTGACCTCTCCAGAGCAGAGTACAGGGTACAGGGGAACGATCACCTCCCTGGTCCTGCTGGCTACACTGTTCCTGATACAAGCCAGGATGCCGTTGGCCTACTTGGCCACTTGGGCATGCTGCCTCCTCATGTTCAGGCGAGCACTGATCAGCACCCCCAGGTCCTTTTCCTCTGCACAGCTTTCCAGCCACTCTGCCCCAAGCCTGTAGCATTGCACAGGGTTTTTGTGGCCAAAGTACAGGACCTGGTGTTTAGCCATGTTCTTCCTTTCATTGTTGTTTCTTTATGATATACACTAAACATTATTCAGCAAACTAATGGCTTCTTTTGACACAGCAGAAGGAAGGGATGCCAGCCAAAGGGTCCTTCACAGGCTTGAGAGATGGGCCTATATAAACCTCATGAAGTTCAACAAGGCCAAGTACAAGGTGCTGCACCAGGGTTGGGGCATACCCTAGCATCAGGACAGAATGAGGGGGTGAACAGATTGAGAGCAGTCCTGCCCAGAGGGACTCTAGGGAGCTGGCAAAAGAAGGACTGGATATGAGCTGGCAGTGTGGTCTTGCAGCCCAGAAATCATATCCTGGGCTGCATTAAGTGTCCAGCAGGACAAGGGAAGTGATTTTCCCCTCTACTCTGTTCTTGTGAAACTCCACCCAAACTCCGCCCCACTTCTGCTGGGGCCCCAGGCACAAGAAAGATGCTGACCTGTTACAGAGGGTCTGGAGGAAGGCCACAAGGATGATCAAAGAGCTGGAGCACCTCTCCTATGAAGAAAGGCTGAGAGAGTGGGGGTTGTTCAGCCTGGAGAAGGGAGGGCTCCCGGGAGACCTTATTGCAGCTTTTCATTGCTTAAAGGGAGCATATAAGAAACATGGAAAGAGTTATTCAAGACCCACCTGGATGCTTCCCTTCTCAACCTATTGTAGGGAACCTGCTTTTAGCAGGGGTGATGGACTCCAGAACTCCCTTCCAACCCCTGCCATTCTGTGATTCTGTGACATTTTGTAAGTGCATGAAGTGATAGGACAAAGGGTTATCCTTTTATACGAAAAGAGGTAGGTTTTGATTATACATTAGGAAGAAATTCTTTACTCTGAGGGTGGTGAGGCACTGGAACAGGTTGCCCAGAGAAGCTGTGGATGCCCCATACCTGAAGTTGTTCAAGACCAGGTTGGATCGGACTTTGGGCAGCCTAATCTAGTGAGAGATATCCCTGTCCATGGACTAAATGGCCTTTAAAGGTTCCTGATGGTCTTTAAAGGATCCTTCCAATCTAAACCATTCTATGATTAGATGATTCTTGCTTAAATTCCTCAGGTTGCAGGACAACTCAAATTCTTCCTGATTAGTTGTGGGGGAAAAAAAAAAAAAAAAAGAATTTACATGTTATTCAGCTCATTCAAAAACTTCTACAAAGTAATTTCTATGGAACTTCTTGTAATTAATACTTTGGTTTCATTTTTTTATTTTTATGAAATTTTATTGCTTTAAATCACAAGCTTCTCTCTCATTCCCTGCTGTTCATTACACCTTTTTTTTTTTTTTTGTCATTAGGTAGAATTGCTTGAAAAACGTGTCCATTCTTCTATGAAAAAATGTTTTCTTTTTTTTTGCTTGTTTTTGTTTGTTTGCTTACTTTATTTTGTTTCAGTGATGATATATATTAAAGTTTAAAACTCAATTTTGTTTAAATTTTAAAATCACACAAAGCTAAGTGTCTTTATTTTTTGTTGAAGAAAATTGTTAATGCCTGTTAGATACTAAGAAATAGGAATACTTAAAACATTATTTCATAAATAGCAAGTTAAAAGAATTATATGACTGAGGGATCAGAATATATATATATATATAAAATGTAAATTAAAATATAGTAGTATTTGTATATAAACATATATTTAAATATATTTTAAAAATTCTTCATCCTCAGTCTTTAAGAAGTTGTACATACGCAGGCAATCTTCTAAGCCTAGTCATTCCTGGCAAATTCATTACAGTGTAGTAATGTAGTTTCATAACAGACACATAATTTTGACAATCAATACTCTTTTTCCGTAGAACATTAAGCTCAGTGTCAACTGACATGTTGGAACTGACTAGCTGATTGGTTCTTAAATATTGTTCCAGTACATCTTTATACAAATTTTTGTATATTCTTACATCTATTTTCTCACAAGTGGTTTTAGAAAGAAAAGTATCAGTTTATCTCACCTACATAAAACATCTGCCTGAAATTAATAATGACAAAATGAATAAAGCCCCATAGGAAACACTAACACGTATGAACATGCTTTCTACAGAAGTTGATCTGCTATTCAGAAAATCAGGATCAGGTTCGAGAACATTATGCGTACTTAAGGAAAAATCCAACTGCATTCTCTGCATGGGCAGAGGGCCCGCTCTGAGATGGAGTCACCATAATTATGCAGTCCTCTTTTAAAAGGGGCTGAGGAAATCAAATGTGACTGATAGCTGGCACAGAGCTTGTTTTTGTGGGGTTCAGCACTTGACTGCCCACACATGGGACTGTTACAAGGCCTCGAGTGTCATGCCTCCATAAAGTGTTTTATCCCTTTCACTCCAGAGGGGAAATGGGAGGAGCGCACACCTTCATTCCAGATGAGACTTCCCAGTTGCCACTTGACTTTTTTCTATTACAGAGGCCCAATCACAGGAAAAAAAAATAAAAATAAAAAATAAAATTACTAATATAGATTTGTATTCAGAATTTTTTTTTTCAGTACTTCATACTCCTCAATCAGAAGTCTACTTTATGATAATAATGAAAATGATAGTGAAGAGATTAAGAAATAAATTTCTGATGCTACAGAAACCACTCTTCTGCTTGTATCGTAATTCATTCACTTCTGCCTTCATTTTTCTCTGAATCATTCATGTGTATAAATCTAGCCTTAAAACTCTGCTTTATTTTTGGATAGGTATTATCCGAAGAAGCAAGGTTTGAGTCTGAGCCTGTAATATATTTGATTTAAAAGCAGGCCAGTGACTGAACTTGGCCAGATTCAAGTCCAGCAGTCCCAAAATTTAGGACTTGCTTGACATTTTGCAGAATACTCATACCAGGTATGTTAGATGCTGAAGTTAGATCATTTCTTGTTGACAAAGAGTTGTTTGCAGAAGGCAACTTGAGGCAAGAGATAAATATAGATGCTCTCAGTCAAATGTCATAAATACCCCTTCCTTTCCATGAGCTAGATAAAGAGCCCTTAAAAATATAGTTTGGTAGTCATATATATTTTATATATATCTTGTATATATATACACATGTATATACAATGCCTGTCCATGGCTGTTTCTCAGAGGCATCTCTTCACAGTCAATCCCTTCCTTAATATAGAGGGCAACACCCACTCCCTGCCTTCCCTATCTCTTCTGAAGAGCCTGTAGACCTCTATTCTAGTGTTCCAGTTATGTGATCCATTCCACCATGTTTCTATGCTAGCAATCAGGTCACATTTGTCTGATTGTGCCATGGTTTCCAACTCTTCCTGCTTGTTTCCCATGCTGCGTGCATTGGTGGAGAGGCACTTCAGCTCGGCTACCAGTCGTATCACATTTCCAGAACTCTTCCTGATTGCATTGGGACAGTTCACAAGTATTTCTCCACAGTTACTTAGAGTGATAGTGTTCTCACGTATCCTTCTTTCACTCAGAGGTGCATCCCCTCCCCCCAACAGCATCTAGTTTAAAGCCCTCCTGATAAACCCAGACAGCTTACCGCCCAGAACACTCTTGCCCCACCTGCTCAGCTGAGCCCCATCTGATGTCAGCATGCCTGGCCTCTCAAAAGTGCGTCAGAGGAGATAGAACCCAAACCTTGGGCATGGCACCAGCCTCGCAGCCAACCATTCACTCGGTCTGTTGGCCTCCTTCTTCAGTCCCAGTCACCAGCTGGGAGGACAGAGGAGAACACTACTTGCATTCCTGATCCCTATAACTTCTTTCCAAGGGACATAAAATCCTGTTTGATATTTTGGATTTTCCTTGTTACAGCTTCACTTGATTCTATTTGAAAAAGTAGGAAGGGGTGGTAGTCTTTGGGACCCACCAGACTTGGTAGCCTCTTCATAATATCACGAATACAGGCCCAGGCAGGCAGAAAACCTGACTGGAGAGATCATCTGGATGGCAAGTGGGAGCCTCAGTGCATCTCAGAGAGGAGTCTCCAATGGCTAATACCTTTCACACCTTTGTGTCACTGGTTTTGATGCAGTGGGGAGACTGAGCCAACATTTTTATGGTCAACCTTTCTGAGTTCCCTGTGGCTAGCCTTTCTGAGGTCTTTACTAGTTCTCCTGGAGTCCCCTAGCTCCTGCCTTAGAACCTCATATCTATTGTGCAGGATCACCTTCAGGGGCAGGAGGGGGACTCCTCCTCCAGCTCTGATCAGAGACTAGGGTCCACTCTCCCTCATCCTGTGAGTCCTTCAAATGTCTTTGTTGTGCTACACTCTTTTTTCCCTACCCCTTGCCTAGACTTAGGGCAGGGCTGTTGCTCGGACCGTGTCAGCGTATAATATCATTTGTCAATCTCTCACTCAGATTCCTGAATGCTACACTGCCTGGTGAACTCCTCTCACAACCGAGCCACCTGTTTGAAGAGTGCATCCAGCTAGACACACTTGCACCCATGAGACCCACTTCTGCCTTCATACCCTATAGAGGACGTCCAGAGACTGGAGCTCTGTGGAATTGAGGGTCTAGGCCACTCTTTCAATCCTCGGGAGGTCTGTTTGGGTGGAGGCATCTGCCTGGGTAGTTTGTGGCCCACCCATCTGGGTTTCAGCTGCAAACTGGCAGGTTCGAGGGGTGGACACCATTTCTTCAGTAGAAGGTCCTTCCCAGAACACAGATATGACCAACCCTACTCAACCTCCCTGCTCGCCCTCCCTGAGCACCCTGCCTCACAAACTGCTGCACCATGCCCTGACTGACACTTGCCCTGTTCACCTCGATCCTGGTCACTCACGCTCCCTAGGGACTGCCTTTTTAAGACAGAGGGCTGCTGGCTATGCCCAAGCCTCACCAGCCACCCTCGTGAGGGCTGTCAGGTCCTGGCAGCTCCGTTGCCTGCATCAAAGGGGCCTTGATGCAGGAAAATCCCTGTCCGCCGCAATCCTCCACTCCGCTGCAGAATGTGTCTGCCCTGGAGCCAATCCAGAAGCCCCTTCCAACCTTAACCATTTTATGATCCTGTGAATTAAACGACAACTTTTGCTGGGTTTGAAACCTACTTCAGACATAATAAATATGAAAAATATTTTTTTAATTAAATAGATTTGTACATTTCTTCAATGATAATCAGTGCAGGTTTAAGAGAGCCCAGACACTTCCAGAATTTTTCTTACAGACAGAAATATATTTGAAGAAAAATAGATTGGGGGTGGGGAAGAAGCAGAAGGGAAGGGAAAAAGAGAGCACAAACACACACTAATTGTAACACATAATAAAAAAGTAGATATTTCATTCAAATGCATACAAAATAATAGTTCTGTCAGCTTTTTTGACATTTCCACTGACTTTCAGTTCACTCGGAATATCTACATATATATACATATATTTCTCTCCCCCCTTCATAGAAATAAATACGACAATACAACAATGTGACAAATTGAAGCATGTCTTCCCACAAATGTGCCATGTGTGCTTACCTTTAACAATACAATCTTTGGAGTGCCCAGTAGCAAAACATATTTCCAGACCTGTGTACACTCCACTTTGATAGCAGACTTGTCATGAGTTTGCTAACGTTTCCAGCTTGGGCATGTGCTGTCCCGAAAATTCACACTGTTCTCTAAATGTGCACTAACAGGAAGTTAAACACTGTTCATGTTTCCACATTCATCATCCACATATATTTATGTAGGTATTGCAGCTGATTTACTAGTGATGGTTTAATCTCTAGGCAGACACACCTCTGGACATTTAGTAGTGATGATTTGTTATTTATTTATAGTCAAATGTAGCTCTCACTTATATAAAGGAGAAAAAAAATAAAAATAGAAGGCTGTATTTTTTAATGATCCTGTTGAGACAAATAATTTATCTTGTAATTTTCTCTCTTTATAGCAGTTCCTTGTAAATTTGAAATTCTAATTTAATATCAGAGTTGCGTTAATGATTCTCAATATGGGACATTCTGGTTATTGCTTGTTTTTGTTTTTGCAACTTTTATATTCTGATTTGGAATAACGAAATGGAATGATATTCCTGGGTGATTTGGAGGATCCACAAAAAGACACATTTACATCCTTCACAAAACTGAATGTGGAGTCACCATCATCCTGCTTTGGCTGCTAATCTCAATCTCCTTTGAAGAGTTCCTGCTCATGAAAAAGTTATTTAGCTTGTTATTTCGCATAGAGAGTGATAAAGTAGTGAAACATGAATTGGATATTTTCTTGAGATAAAATATTTTGAAATATTTTTGTGTTGATAATAAAATGAAAACTGCAACTGACTTTTTTTTCCTTAAATATATCCCTTTTTTTTTTTCCAAAATATATACATTTTCTAAAGCTATGATTTGGAAACAACAACTATTTTTGCATTAAAAATAATAATAAATGTCTGTTTAATTGATACTAACACTGATTTCAAAATACATAATAGTTTTCAAATTAAGTAATTAATGCATTCTGATTGGCTTTTTATCACTGTGTCAAGTGTTAAGTCTATGGAGAATTAAATACATAATTTTACCTATTCTCTAATCTTCAATATTACTTCCTTATTTGTCAACCGTTGTATTCAATTTTTTCAGCAGAATTTCAATGTTATATCATATTTAAGTCAGAAAAAAGAGGTCATAGAGGAGCAAATGCTAAGTGGAATATTTGGCGGAAAAGTACTCTCAAACCATTAATGTTTTCCAGATTAGTCACATGGCCATAAAAATCCTACCTGAAACTTATATGTCACAATATATATTTGAAAGAATCTTGGCAAGTCTGTTTTTCCTTCCTTAACCATATCTTTGCTATCGTCATTCTTTTCTGCCTCCTTTGTTTTACAAATTTGCTCCTCTTTCACCCATGTGGCACATTAGAAGTATTTTCTGGACTCGTCTGCAGTGAAAATCTAGTGCGATGACAGGGCGTAATAAATGTTTAATCCTAGTATAACTTTATTTGCTTTTAGTACATAGGCCCTTAAGCTAAATTACTTACAACACCACACTGTGATGAGTTTGACAAGACCAACTATTTTTGAACCAACTCATGGAATTTTGTTGAAGGCAAACGTCAGCTGATCTACTCCTTCTGGTAAATATGAGAATCAATTCTATTTTAGTTGACTGCAACTGCAAATGTTTTCCTATATTTTTTTCTTCGTATACTGATTAGCACTGTCTTCTCACCATTCTCAGAATCTTTCTCAACAAACACCATCCATCCAGCTGATAAAGACCCTGTTTAATTATCACTCTGTCCTTCCAAGACTGTTAGTGTGTATAATCAACAACAATACCTAGTGTCAAATGTTGTTATGTTGTTGTTTTAACACCTATTTTTATTCTAAATACAGCAACAAAACCGAATCTACTTTGTCTATTTTTGGAGTCAGAATCTGAATTCAATAGGATGTCCTACCCCTTTTCTCTATGGACACTTTTTGTTTGTTTGTTTAAATTTTAAAAGGCATTAATAATAATAATAATAATAAAGCACTCTTATTAAAAGGCTACATCCTGCAATTAAAAAAAAATAAAAATTTCCGTGCCTCTGTGCATTCTCTGTATATATTCTCTGCTACTTATGGTAACTGAATCTTGGCAAAAATTTATTTACTTGATAGACTGACTTGGAGATTATATGTGAGTTTATATATGTATTGGGACACCAGCATGAAATGCATCTAATGAAGCAGCAAAGTCACAGTTTCAACCTCTGTATGTGAGTCAGAAGTCCTATTCTTCTGTTTTACTACATGGAAAGGCAAAACATACAGGATGTGGTTCATCTTATTCTTGGTTATCTAGAATAGATCAGATGAATTAAGACCTATAAGAAATATGCAATGGAGCTAAGTGTTTTCTAAAACATTTATATGATAAAGATGACCATTTCAGATAAAGTCTCTTGATTTTTTTTGTTGATTTGTTGATTTATTTATGTTTTAACCTGCCTTTTCTTTCATTTATCCAGACAGCTGAGCAAATGAACAGGTCTTCCACTTAATAAGTATGGCACCATGGGTTCTCTTTCCTACCAACTGGAGTAGCACAATTCAGTTAACACCTTAAGAACGTTGGATTTTGCCAACAAGACCTATTTCCTGTCTATGCTGGTATCTTGGTCTGCTATTTTTTTTGCTTTTCTAATTAAAATTAGCAGATCTTTCATTTCAGACTATTT
Organism: Anser anser; assembly: GCF_964211835.1. Taxonomy (NCBI): domain Eukaryota; kingdom Metazoa; phylum Chordata; class Aves; order Anseriformes; family Anatidae; genus Anser; species Anser anser. Next base: position 152,453,947 of record NC_139720.1, on the reverse strand, counting down.
GGAGAGGTGCATACAAATCTCTGCAGAAGATTTACACGTGAGTATAAATGTCACATATATTTACTTTCACTGGCTATACTTAAAGGTTGGATTCTTTTCAGAAAAGACAGTTTTGTCTGTCTTAAAATGCCAATTTCAGCACACTGTTTAACCACAGTTTCAGCACAGGTTTTGACCTGATTCCTCTAGGTATGATAAACAACTTGATTTACAGAGCTAGAAATAGCAGTACAGGACAAATAACTTCATGTACCCCCTTTTCACATGTTTTCAAATGAAGCAGATCAGTGTGTAATGAACTACTAGGAGAGTACTACTCAAAGAAAACAAATGTAGCAGAGAGCACATAAAACCACAAAGAATGCTAATAATATTTCAGTGATTTGTATGCAAGCAACCTGTCAAAATGTCAGCCTACAGTATCTTCCAAGACCTATAATAAAGTCATAGATTTGCTATTTTCAAAGTGCAAAGCTTTGCGTAGATTAGTGATATGAAAGCCAATGAAAATAACTTTTTAAACAGAAAAAAAATACATTCAAAGTGACAAAAGAAACAGTAATTATACATTACATTTTACAGTTGTTGAATAATACGAAGTGTAAGAGATCTATCTTTCTGGCCCAAGTAAAGTGGCAAACCTGTACCACCTAAGCATGTATTTATTCACAGATCACACTACATGGAACTATCTTTTTTTTGTCAGTGTACCAGATAAGTGCATAGATACACTTCCAATAGTTGCTGATAAAAAGAGAAGAGTCAACTGAAGTTACTTATCAGAGTTAAAAATAATTTTAGATTCATTAGATAATGATTAAGTAAAGATGACCAGAAAACTGTACTTTTTTCTTCTGAACAATTTAGGTACAATACAGAAATCTGAAGATTTTAGGAGAACATACAAGGAACAGAAGATAAACTATGTAGTATCATTATATGAAAATCACAGAATCATGGAATGTCTGAGGTTGGAAGGGACCTCTGGAGGTCATCTGGTTCAACCTCTCTGCTCATGCAAGGCCACCTACAGCAGGTTGCCAAGGACCTAGCTATCTCTAGATAGCTTTTGAAGATTTCCATGGAGGAAGACACCACAACTTCCCATGTTCCAGTCTGTGCCCATTGACTCTTGTCCTCTCACTGAGCACCACTGGAAAGAGCCTGGCCCCATCCATCCTCCTTTCACCCCTACCTCAGGTATTTGCATATTTGCATATATGGATAGGATCCCCCTCTGAACCTTCTCTTTTCCAGGCAGAACAGTCCCAGTTCCCTCAGCCTTTCCTCAAAGGCTTCAGTCCCTGTATCATATTTGTGACCCTTCATTGAATTCTCTCCAGTATATCCATATCTCTCTTGTACTCAGGGGGCCAGAATTGGACACAAGACTCAAGGTGCAGCCTCATCAATGCTGAGCAGAGAGAAAGGATCACCTCCACCATCTGCTGGCAACACTCTTCCTAATGAAGCCCAGAAAGATGTTGGCCTTCTTTGCAGCAAGGGCTCATTGCTGGCTCATGGTCAACTTAGTATTGACACCCAGTCAATAGTATTGACCTTTCTTACAAAGCTGCTTTTGAGTCCACCTCCAGCATGCAGTGGTGCCTAGGTTTGTTCCTCCCCATGTGCAGGACTTTATACCTCCTGCTTTTTTAACTTCACAAGGTTTCTGTCAGCCAATTTCTCCAGAATGTCAAGGTTACTTTGAAACCTTCTGGTTTATCCATCACTCCTCCCAGTTTTCTGTCATCAAAAAACTTTCTGATGATGCACTATGCCCTTCCAACCAGATCATTAATAGAGACATCGTTGAAACTTTTTTTTTCCCCAAACAACCTTTACTGGCACGTGCCAATTTAAAATACATACACTGTTAAACAGACTAACCAGTCCAATATGTGTAATGATCTTCTGTTGAAGATCTAGATCTGCATATGCTTTGGTACTGGTTATATATTTCCATTACTATTTTTTCACATAACGAATACCTATATTCCACTTTTGGAGATGTCTTCTCTTACACTTAAGTAATTTACTTATGTTGGTTTTTTTTTTTTTCAGTAACACAGAAAAACACACTGCTTTTGTGTCTCTTGTTTTTGTAAAATCATTGTAAGACCCCCAAAATGTTATGCTTTTATTAACAGTTTTATTTTACTGACCTTCATTTTAATTGGTTACTGCCATAGCCCTTTAAAAAACTGCATGGGCAACCTTTAAAGATAGTAGTGCCAAAGTCGATCACCCCTAAATAACACACAAAAACCTTCTGCAAAATGATCAGTTAAGACATGTACAAATTCAATGCAGCTAGGCAGACTGGTTGAATTTACAGCCTCCAAAGCAAAGTATACAATTAGCTTCAAATGCCAAACTTCACATGCCATTAAAGTGGCTGCACATTAAAAACAACAACAAAAATCCTAGTGAATTCTGCATTCGTGATGAATAGACTTAAGAATTTTAGTGAACAAAAGCTATTCTGCTAAACTCATTTGCAAAGGATATAATTAGTAGTTCTTTCAGTTTCTTGGATAAAGATGATACATATGAAAAATAATAGGCTGTCAATATCCAAAAGGGCTAGCGGTATAAATTTAACAAAGGAATATATTTAGGACAACAACAACAGATTTTAGCTGAATATCTGTAGTTTTTTTAGAAGACATTATGCCAACAAAGATGTACTTGAATTTCATATGATGTGGTAATTATGCCTTATTTATTTTTAGTCCTCGTGTTCTAAAAATATCTATGGTGGTAGCAAATTTTGCATTAGCTGCAGTTTTAGGAGCACAAACTTTTTATAGTGAAAATTCACCTTAATGAATGTTAGAGACTGCTTTGTGTGTGCAAGCACCACATAAATTTTCCCACTGTAGACACTTTAACAATTTATTTTTTTAAATACACTTTAGCACAAATGAGTTCTAATTAATGCCATTCTATGTGAACACCTTGGGGGAGACAGCACAGCAAACTAGAAGTCAGTCTAAACTCCAAATAAAGATGTATGATCTCTCCCCAGATTTTAATGATAGCCAACATTACTTTCTTGTGGATTCGTACTCAAGATTCCATATTAGAAACATATGATCACTGTCCTTCTTAACCAATACATAATGGCAAAGACTGCCAAAATGTAACATTTTTCTACAAAACCACTTTTTCTTCCATGATGTTTCAGCCATGTTCCTTAAAGTAAGTACAAACTAAATACAAATATCTGTTTTCATGTATAGCCACTGGTGAGCAGAGAGAGCCAGCAATTTTAAAATTACTTTTTTTTTTTTCTATTGAAATTGTTTATTTCATTGTAAAGAAACTTTTAATTGGTCTTGCAAGTAAAACTGCTTCTGACATCTGTATTTCTGACACCAGTATTTCTGGTCAAAAATGGGGGGGGGGGGGGGGGGAGGGAATTCTGTTTGCCATGCAACTACCAGTATTATTTTGGTTAAGCAATTCCCATAAACAGTGTAGACCACATTTTCAGATCCTTATTAGACTGATTCAGACTCAGGATTTAATCTTCATAGTGCTCATATAAGGCTCTTCCTATTGGAATTATTCAATGCTACCTAATCAATTAACTAAACAAGATCTTGGAACCATATCAGCATATTTCAAGTGAGTCCTGAACTATCCAATATTCTGGAGTTCAACTCTACAGGTTTTGTTTAAAAAATATCCTGACTTCTCTTAGCATAGAATAGACAAACATTGGAAATTTCATGGCTCTAAAACTTAAGCTTTTAGAAGCTGAAAATCAGCTTAAAATGTCTTACCTGTCCTGCCTCCTGTAGTTTGCCTTCATTAACTGTACAAAGACAAAGTAAAAATTGTGATGGACACTATAGCCTACTCCAAAGTAGTTTAGAAGTCTTAAGTGATATCAATGGTTCTACAGGGAGATGACTAGGCTGCTGACCCACCCCCTGCTTGAGGTCAGGCTGTGGATCTGAATGTGAGGAGCTACCAGAAACATGACAGAATAAATGGGTGGACGTGGCACACAACTACACAAGAAGTTGACAGAGGTTAGTGATAGTGTGTGTGGCAGCTAAACACCATAAAGACATTCGCTCACTCCCATGCAGTGGAGTTGGGGAGAGAATTGAAAAGTGAAAGGACTTGTGTGTTGAGATAAGGACAATTTGATAATAAAAAAATAAAAATAAAAAAAAATAAAAAAAAAAGAGGAGGTGGGAGGGGAACAACAAGAATAAACAAATCAATAACACCCAATGCAATTCCTCACCAACCACCAACCAATTCCCAGATATCCCTCAAGAAAAGGTGGCCTCCCTGCCAAATCCTGCCAGCTTTTATTGCTCAGCATAACATCATATGGTTTGAAACACCCTTTTGTCCAGTTTTGGTCAGCTGTTGTGGTTCTGTCCCCTCCCAGCTCCTTGTGCACCCCCAGCCTCCTCACTGACAGGGCAGTATGAGAAGCTGAGAAGTCCTTGACTTACTGTAAGCACTGCTCTGCAACAACTAAAACAGAGTTTTAGTTGGTGTTTTATCAACTTTATTCTTATCCTAAGTCCAAAACACAGCACTAGAAAAACTATAGTAAGAAAATATACTCTTGGCCAAAACCAGTACATAACATCATGAGGAAAACCTGGGTGTCATAGTTGGGTGAGAGGGAGTTAACTGAAAAATGATTGAACTTTACAGATAGCCAAAGAGGATGAAGAAGAATTATGATAACTGTCACTAGCTAGTTATTATCAATAGTAACATATAAGGTCAAAATTGCATAGATAAACAATCTTGGTATAGATATAGTAAAACTAGGACCAACAGGGGACACATAATTAGAGGCAGGTTGTGGGTGATACTTTGCTTCTATGACTCATTAGAATCATAGAATGGTATGGGTTAGAAAGGGCCTTTAAATATCACCTAGTTCCAATCCCCCTACCATGGACAGGGACATCTTCCATTAGACCAGGTTGCCTAAAGCCTCATCCAATGTGGCCTTGAACACTTCCAGGGATGGGGCATCTACAGCTTCTCTGGGAAACTTGTTCTAGTATCTCACCGCCCCCACATTAAAGAATTTGTTCCGAATATCTAACCTTAACCTACCTTCTTTTCATTTAAAACCATTACCCCTTGTACTATCTCTAAACTCCCTGATAAAGAGTTCCTCCCCAGCTTTCCTGTAGTCCCCCTTTAAGTATTGAAAGGCCACTATAAGGTCTCCCTGGAACCTTCTCTTCTCTGGGATGAACCACCACAACTCCCTCCCTCTGGTCATCTTCATGGCCCTCCTCTAGACTTGCTCTAACAAGTCTGTGTCTTTCTTAGGCTGGGGCCCCCAGAGCTATACAGCTCTTGCTGGCATGTCACAAGAGTGGAGCAGAGGGGTAGAATCACCTCCCTCAACCTGCTAGCTTTACTTCTTTTAACGCAGCTCCGAATATGTCTGGCTTTCTGGGCTGCAAGAGCACATTGCCAGCTCAGATTCAGGTTTTCAGCCACCAATACCCCCATGTCCTTTTCCACACAGCTGCTTCTCTATCTACTTGTTGCCCACAGCCTTTATTTATGATGGGGATTGCCCTGACCCAGGTGTAGGACCTTGCATTTGACCTTGTTGAATTAGATAAGGTTCAGGTGGGTCCACCTCTCAAGTCTGTCAAAGTCCTTCTGGACTTTTCCCTTCAACATGTCAACCATAAACTTGCCGAGGGTGTACTCAGTCCTACTGTTCATGTCACTGACAAAGATGTTCAATAATACCAGTCCCAACAGAGACCTTTGTGAGACACCGCTTGTCCTTGGTCTCCACCTGAACATTGAGCCAGTGACTTAATCTCTTTGAGTGCAATCATCTAGACAGTTCCCTAATCACCTTCTAGCAAATCTTCTAGCAAATCCATGTTTCTTAATTTGAGTCAAGGATGTCATGTGGGACAACGTGAAGTGCTTTGCATGAGTCCAGATAGATGATGGCTGTGGCTCAGGTACATGTACGTGGCTAGATTTCCACAAAAGCCTTTCTCCCATTTAGACACCCTTTTTATATAGCCACTAACAATTAGCCATTACTAAGCAGTTACCAACCATCCAGTAGCTCCAAATGAGGATAGTAATAACAATCTTTTTATACAGATTAATTAACATTAATAAAATTGTATGCTAGTTGTGAAATAGCATAATATGATAGTTTGCTATCTTGTTATATTATCTTGTTCCCCAATTGTTCTAACACAGAGTTTACCAATCTCTCTCGTCCCTATTGGATTACCAAAGCTTTGTCCTGTATAATTTATGCTCTCCATCTTATTTCCATTCCCCGTCATACCCAACCACATAACCCATATGATTTTAAGTCTGTACAAGGGGCTGACTGTTCACAGATAATCCACAGGTATGTACATACCAATTTTTTAGCTGCACAAAGTCAAGCAAAAGGAAGGGTAGTAAAACCTCATTTTCTCTGCTTATCAAGAGATTTGCTAGGTCTTATTTTCATTTAATTATCCATTGTTTTTCAAAAACCTGTAGGAACTTCATACTTCTCAGTCTTCAGACCCTCTGTCAAATTTGGTTGAAAACAACCAGAGTCCAACTATGAAGATGAATAAATACAGAAAACGGAGATTAGAGTAGTTTCATACCTCTTTATTCTCTCAGAGAAAAGAAAATACTAAAAATGGTTCCAAATGTTTGCCCTTTTTTTTCCATGACATTCAGCTTAAAGCATGATCTGCACTTAATGCACCTAAGGGGCTCTCAGTGTGAAGAGCATGGTAGAAAACTGCATGGAGATGAAAGAGTCCATACTGCTTGCAGTTCAAAGAAACTTCTAAAAAACTTAAGATTTTCTTTAGTAAAATTAGGCCTTAATTTCACTTTAAGAGTAGATGAAACGGTTCTAGACACAGGAAATTAAGCCCTGGAAAGAAACATCATTGGCAACAAAGCATCAAGGACATAGGGGCCCAGTTTTATCAGGTTGCTACTGGATTGGTGTTTTAAACTAAAAAGTCAACACAAAGTGGACAGGTTTCTACAGCAACTAAGGAGGCACGTTCTATGTGAAGAACAGATTAGGGAAACGGATAATGTTGTATGTGCCCACTTGACACTCCAGAGGTTGATACTGTTATTTTTCAAACATGATCACATTCTGCACTCTCATTCCCCAAAGACGAGGTCTCCTTTGTCACCACTGAATAAAGGAAGAGATAAGTGTTACATCTAATGTAGTCCTTAGTAAAGACAAGATTTCTACGGCATCGAGAACCCGATGTCAGTTACAGTTAAAGGAATAAAAAGTAAGAAGCATGATTTTCTCTGTTCTCATATGGTTCTCCTTATGAAATTTGCCATTCTGTGCTCGTGATTACAGTTTTTTAGTAATATAACTTCTTAATTCATTTCTGATATATTAGCTACTTTATTTCAATTTTTTTCAGGTAAGTGCTGTGGTTGGAATAACATTTTCTACAGCAAGATCTAGACATGTTAAATTGCATTCATTAACATGTATAAACAGTAGACTGGACTTTGAGGAGGGTAGAGTGTAGATTAGAAAAATAGAGCGTAGATTAGAAAACCACTGAATTTAATTAGAAGCATGATATTCAGTCCTTATATGAATATTAATCTATTAATGATACATTCTATGATTCATCTGAAATACAACCACACAATACATTTGAACTTTCTGAAGTAGGAAAATTTATATTTATATAGTATATTTTCAATTTATTTTTGCTGTCAAATCTGGGTGAGAATTTCTGCTCACTGTCCATTTCTTTAAAATTCTTATGGAGTGTAATGCTGCAAATTTCATCTTAAAAACATAGAAAGTACCATTGCACTTTGCTGAATTGAAAGCATAGCTTAAGATAACAGGATATACCTACACAGCAGCGTAGAGGCAGATTCAGGCAAACTGTGTTCCAACACAGCAGGTTTCAAGCAAAGACTGATTCAAAATCACTTCAGTCTCTCAGAGGTAAGCTTTTAGAACTCCCACACAAACAGGTACTAAATTGCATAAAGACCTTGTGCTATTACATTAGGGCACAAGAGAGGTGCACTGAAGTGGCTGTTTAGAATTACCCACACTACACAGTTGTGTTCACTTATAGTGTTAAGTGACTTTTAATTTCCAAAAGTAGGGTTTTTTTTTGTTTTAAAAAAGCCCAAGTTTCAGAAAGCAGAGGGTATCACATCCTTGCTGAATACTTATTTTATTTGTTTATCCATATTTTGACTTTCTTGTTAAAATGGTAATACATACTTTGTATTTGTACTTCATTCCCTTAGTTTTGCTCTCCCTATATATATGCAAAACTACAAACATATTAAGTTTTCCAATAAATTAAAAACAAAATCAAACAGGAAAACACATATGTTGATTTCTTGGTTGTCAGCTATTATTGCTGTAGAACGTGAAAAGTGGTCTATATAGTGTAGAGCAGGTAGTATCCAGCCTGCTGATCACATTACAAAATAACTGCCTACAATTTTAACAAAAATAACTGAAGGTCTACTGACCAGCATACATGATAAGTCAAAGAAGTCACTGTATTTATCCTTCTGGAAGCAGGGTAAACTTTGGCAGAAGGGGCTGGTGAGGAGAAAAAAAGAGCTGCCAATTTGTAGTTAGAAGTGGATGGATTTTCTCAAATTTCCTAGGAAAATGCCAGCTGCTGTATTCATGTGTGAAGGTGAAGCAGGAGAAACTGTAGGTTAAGGAGGAGTAAAAATAGTTTGCTGTGTTTCAAGCAAAGTGTTGGCTGTGACAAATCTCTGTATGAAAAGCAAATTTCTTCATTCCCTTGTATTAATTACTCTTCCACACAATATGAAATTAGATTAGTAGATCTAAAGTGTTTTTATTTAAATAGCAACACGTGATATCTTAATTTATAGACAAATAAGCAATTCAATTTCATGTATTTACAACAGCAAGGATATTTACCAGTATGTGAAAGTAATTCATGGAATTTTTTCTGTAGTCTTCGCATAAGAACCTAATTATGCTTTTAAATACCTGCCTTTACCCTAAAGAGCAGATAATATCCAATTGACAAAGGTAACAATATGTTTTTAAAGGAAGAACTGACAAATAATTTTCCCTAGAAGGTAGAGTGGGGAAAGGAGAGAAACTTCATCTGAAATATCATGCCCAGTTCCCGGACACTATAGGTTTTTCTTCTTAAAATGAAGCATACAAGATTCCACTAAGAGCATTTGGGCTTCCTTAAGACTGTTCTGAATGTATAATACTTCCCATATATCTTACTATATGTATACTAAGATGTATATAATACTTCTTAAAGTTGTATGCAATCTCAATATAAGCATTAATTTATTCAACAGAAGACCCATGCTGCCAGCAGACAGTTTCCTGCAAACACAGATTTTATCTCCACAGAAAGAAAAAACCCAGGTCCATTGCAGGAAAAAAAAAAATCACATTCATCTGTATCACAAAAGAGCTTGAATCACATACAAAAGAGAAAAGTATTTGGGAAGCTGAAAACAAAAAATATCTGTAACGAGTAACTGCATATGCATGTACATATGTTGAGAGAGAGTACGTAGAAGATTTGAGCATTCACTGGGGAATATGGGACAATACAAGACAAATTGTAGAACTGGATAGAGGTTCTCATACCTGTATTGTTCCTGCACTGCCACCCATGTTTACTATGCTATCTTACTGCCATGGACAAAGACGACTAAACTGAATTGCAAGTTTTAGACAAAATACCACATCAGATGAAATAAAATTTGTCTAGGCTTGGTAAACCGACTTAGTTCCATCAACTAGTTTCACATTACAAGCAGAATACCATATCTGTGTAAGTCTGTTAACAAACTAGTTAACATCTTTAAAATGTAGGTAAAATTCGGTGAAGACCTAAATAAGTACAGAGTATAACTCCTTTTTATCTACAAATTAATATATATATTTAAGTATAGTGATATAAACATACTTCAAGATGTTTTACTTTTTTTTTTTCAAAGAACTCATAAGTCCTACTCATAACTTGCAGTATGAGCTCTAAAGCTTACTATGATTGCTCAAGAATCTGATGAAGAAAATTTTTCATCATGTGTTTACACAGAAAGAGGTTGGGAGAGAAGTGGGAGTTACACATTCCAATTTTAAGTGAATTTTTACAATGATGATTTTTCTGTCCATATGTGAAAGATTAGATTTTTTTATAATAAAATATGAAGTTCTTTTTTTACTCTGTTAATATATATCTTCCTCTAATACATAAACATACACTTTCAAATTATTTGGTTGTTTCCACTGCACCCTCCCACCACACCCCTTTCTCCATCACTATAATCAAGAACAGGAAAAACAATTCTTAAATTCCAACTGGGTGTATATTTTTTTTCATGAGATTTGTGCATGGCTAAATCATAAAATGACATTACAACATGAATGTTGATAAACCTCCAAAATTGACCCAAAAGATTAATAAACACACTGAAATATCAAGTAACTGATAAATATTTCTTTATGGTATCTAGAGAGAAAGGTAATCCTTTATGTTATGTAGAGTGCACTATGATTGGAACCAAATGAATTCTCCATGAATATATTATACTGTAAAATGTAATCATATGACAAGTGTCAAAAAAAAGTGCCATGGAATCAAATCATCAAGAGATACCTTTTTTTTTTTAATAGTTAGGGTACATTGCGTATTTCACTACTAAGCAAAATTGCTATAAATAGAAAGTAAAACTCATGACCTGGTATGCATAACATTAAATCGGTACTGAAAAACAGAAAAGTTTTTTTCATTTGAGCTTTAAAAAAACAGCACAGCTCAGTTACTCATTCATACAATATCACGAAATATGAGTTACTGCAAAAGCAATCAGCTTAGACAGCTCATTAATCTTTTCATACAAATATTGTGATCCCTCTATTTTTCCACAATTCTTGTGTGTATGATTTAAGGATCAAAGAAATGATAACTAGTTTCCATGACAGCTCGAGATACAATGTGTTCTGCAACATGATGAACAATTAAATTGTGATTTCATTTCCCTTATTATTTTATGGTAACATAAAATTAACAAAATAAATATGCTACAATTGTGCTATGTAGGCGAAGCATTTTCCTGTCTTAATACTACATTGATGCATTTCCTGAAATTAACCAGATTTCCACTAGTCTAAGTAATCTGTACCGACAGTATTCTTTTGTTGAGCCTAGAATTATGACTCCATAGCCCTTATTTAGTAACAATACCCAAACTGGCTCTTCTGGAGCTATCTTGTGTACCAGAAGCAAAGCAGCTGCAGTGCTCCTCCCAGATTACATTAGGAGGCTGTTACATTGGCTCCAGTATTTAAGTCAACTTGCTTAGAGTTTTCTAATTTGGGTATTACTTCACTAAATACTCTGATGAAATTCTCTCCATTAATTTCATTCTAAAAGAATTCTACTGAAAGTGTCAGTCCTCTTTAAGATATTCTTATATATGTATATAAGAATATATATATATACACATTTGTGTTTGTTATATCATATGATATCAATGTTTGTTACAATCATAATAAATATCAAGTCCGTTGCTCAACTTGAAGGGCTGGGAACAAGATCTATAGTTATCAGCATTTATTATAGAGATGTTTGAGGGTTTTTTCACCATTCATTATGGGATGTACTCACCTTTTTTCCTACTTAGAAATAATACATAAAACATGATGGAAGTAAAAGAAATGTCTTTCCATGTTACAAATTGTGCCCATTGCTTCCCTTCCTAAGAGAGCCTGTCTCCATTTGCCCCACATTCTCCCATTAGGTAGTGGAGGATAACAATAAGGTGGCCCTTTAGCTTTCCATTCCTAATGCCAAACAGATTTCCTCAGTCTCTCCTTGTCCATCATGTGCTCCAGACCCCATTAATCACATTGGTGGCCCTCCACTGGACTAACTGCCATCTTGCTATTACAGACCAGTAAATAACTGGCCTTTTTCACAGAAGGAGCACACTGATGACCCCACATTTTTCTCGTCCTCTAAGACTTCTGGATTTCCATCCCTCCAACCCCTTCTTCTCCAAAGTTTCTTTCCCTTTCCAGCCTGGCAATCCCCTCTCCCTTTGACATCCTGCATGGAGTTATTCCACCCCAGGCACAGCATCTCCTTTTTTTCTTGGCAGAACTTCAAGTAGTTCCTGTCAGTCCATTTCTGAAACCTGTGAAAGTCCTGCTGTGTAACAGGCTTGCACTCCAGGTACAACAGCCTGTCCTCCAAACTGTCACCAAATGCAAACATCCACACTACACCTATTTTAGAAGTAGACTGCATTGAAATATTTTTACTGATGCTTTCATAAGAGGTTAAGGAGAAAGACAGCCAGTATGAAATACTGCATGCGAAATAGAAAAACCTACCTAAGAAAATGAGATCACATGAACTACACATTTAACTATGCGTGGTACTACTAGATCTTCCATACTCTTTGCTATCCACATGTATTTGTGTCTTGATCAAAACAAAGTTAACAAAAATAATGTAGAACAAGTTTTCATTTGAAATTAAAAACAGTTTTCAGTCTTTTTACATTCTCCCCATGAAAGATTTTTATTTTAATCCCCCCCCCCCCCCCCCCCCCGAATAATTGCTAAGAAATGGGTAACTTCCTTAACTGTGAAACAAATGATTCTTTTGTCTACTGCACCATAAACAATGTGAACTCTAGTAACTAGAGACATTTTACAAGCTTTTCTTAGGTCAAGCACTATCAAAACAGTCACTGAGAAATAAACACTGTCCTATAATATTTTTAGCTATAAATACCCTTAATTTCCCCAGTTTGTTCCATAAGGAAAACTGAAAGTAATCAGTATCTTTCATTATCTTGTAAAACACAACTGCTCTATAAAGATTAGGACTTTTTCACCCAAATGACTATCATTTCATCTGTTGCTGAATTTGTATGTCAAAATACAATGAATGCATTTTAACTGCTCTTTTCCCAGCTCACTGTACATGGGTATTTTTGATTAAATAGCTAACACATGCGACAACAAGAATTACAGGAAACCCAGTAACACCTACAGCTACCTCATAGATAGTATGAAGATGTAATATGAAGCTTTAATGCATGTATGCAAGAAGTGAATCAGTACTATAAACAGGATCATTCAAACTTACTATATACTGCAATAAGCATAAATAGATATATTAACATTCTGTTTTAGGTTCTTTTGACCTATTGTGCTTCATTTAACAATAATAAAGAAACACTGTCAGACAATCAAAATTCTTAGTTACAAAAATATGGTAATTCGTACAAAGAGGGATGTATACCTAACTGGACAGTAAAGTTACAATGAATACATAAATGTTATTTACAAATAGAGTTTACAAGTACACAGGGTTAACATTTTCCTTTGTTTAAGAGGGTTTCCTAGCACACAGGTTACAGAAGAAATCACATCTTTGAATTTAAAGAGCTCCACTTTCCTTACTGTTTAATGTATCCCATCTGACAGCTCATACAACACAGCTACCTTGCTCAATTAAGTGATCTTCACTGTGGAGGGTCCAAACAACTACTACTAGTTAAATCTTCAGCAGTAATGTTTGCCTACCAAGGAGGCACAACTTCTGCTCTGATAAGCACACATTCCAAAAAATGAAAGCAATTAAGTCGGTCAAGATACAGTATTAATTGTCATTATTTCAATATTTTGTGTGTATCTAATTACTCAAGAAGAGTCCCTAAATAACCAAAATTCTAGTTTCAATACATTGAAACTATCTTTGCACTTCTGGTTAAAATATAATGCATATATCATTTGAAGGAGTAGTTCAAAATGCAGAGAAAGCTTATTTTACAGTTGTGTTTTACTGAGATCTTTGATGAATAAACAAAGGCATAGCCATGAAAGATTATTGTATACCAAAAAAAAGGTACCCTTGTTTCACCTGTGTGCATCACACTCTCAGCAAACTTGATTTCAAGATGTAGGAAATTATCAGAAGTCAAAATCCAGAAAGGATACATTCATTAAGTACTTTAGGATACATTCATTAAGTACTGTACCAAACCAATGGAAAATTGTAACTAACCACGTTCCTGTATTAAAGTATTTTTTTCAATCTAATGATGCTACGATCACAAAATCATCTAGGTTGGAAGAGACCTCCAAGATCACATAGTCCAACCTCTGACCTAACACTAACAAGTCCTCCACTAAGCCATAGCACTAAGCTCTACGTCTAAACGTCTTTTAAAGACCTCCAGGGATGGTGACTCAACCACTTCCCTGGGCAGCCCATTCCAATGCCTAACAACCCTTTCAGTAAAGAAGTTCTTCCTAATATCCAACCTAAACCTCCCCTGGCGCAACTTTAGCCCATTACCCCTCATCCTGTCACCAGGCGCGTGGGAGAATAGACCAACCCCCACCTCGCTACAGCCTCCTTTAAGGTACCTGTAGAGTGTGATAAGGTCACCCCTGAGCCTCCTCTTCTCCAGGCTGAACAACCCCAGCTTCCTCAGCCGCTCCTCGTAAGACTTGTTCTCCAGACCCCTCACCAGCTTCATTGGCCTTCTTTGTCCTCACTCGAGCACCTCGATGTCCTTCTTGCAGCGAGGGGCCCAAAACTGAACACAGCACTCGAAGTGTGGCCTCACCAGAGCCGAGTACAGGGGGGACATTCACTTCCCTAGCCCTGCTGGCCACACTGTTTCTTATGCAAGCCAGGATGCTGTTGGCCTTCTTGGCCACCTGAGCACACTGCTGGCTCATATTCAGCCGACTATCAACCAACACTCCCAGGTCCTTCTCTGCCAGGCAGCTTTCTAACCACTCATCTCCCAGCCTGTAGCTCTGCTTGGGGTTGTTGCGCCCCAGGTGCAGGACCCGACACTTGGCCTTGTTGAACTTCATACAGCTGGCCTCAGCCCATCGGTCCAGCCTATCCAGATCCTTCTGCAGAGCCCTCCTACCCTCGAGCAGATCGACACACGCACCTAACTTGGTGTCATCTGCAAACTTACTGAGGGTGCACTCGATCCCCTCATCCAGATCATCGATAAAGATATTAAAGAGAACTGGCCCTAGTACTGAGCCCTGGGGGACTCCACTAGTGACCGACCTCCAACTGGATTTAACTCCATTAACCACGAATCTTTGGGCCCGGCTACCCCGCCAGTATTTAACCCAACGAAGCGTACGCCACTCCAAGCCATGAGCAGCCAGTTTCTTGAGGAGAATGCTGTGGCCAACGGTGTCAAAAGCCTTACTGAAGTCAAGGTAGAGCACATCCACAGCCTCTCTCTCATCCACCAAGCGTGTCACTTTGTCATAGAAGGAGATCAGGTTATCTTTAACAGCAGTAGCCAGATGGAGCTCCAGATGAACTTTGGCCTTTCTAATTTTGTCCCTACACATCCTTACAACATCCTTATAATCCTTCTGAGTGGCCTGAGTGGCCTGCCTTCTTTTCCAAAGATCATAAACCCTCTTTTTGTCCTAAGCTCTATCCACAACTCTCTGTTCAGCCAGGCTGGTCTTCCACGCCGGCTCATCTTTGAGCACACGGGGACAGACCACTCCTGAGCCTTCAAGACTTCCTTCTTGAGGAGTGCCCAGCCTTCCTCAACTCCTCTGCCATTCAGAACTGCCTCCCAAAGGACTCTGCCAACCAGTGTCCTGAACAGCTCAAAGTCTGCCCTCTGGCAGTCCAAGACAGCAGTTTACTGGTCCCCCTCCTGACTTCACCAAGAATAGAGAACTCTACCATTCTGTGGTCACTCTGCCCAAGACAGCTCCCGACCACCATATCTCCCACCAGTCCTTCTCTGTTTGTGAACAGAAGGTCCAGCAGGGCACCTCCCCTGGTAGGCTCACTAACCAGCTGCATCAGGAAACTATCTTCCAAGCTCTCCAGAAACCTCCTAGACTGCTTCCTCTGAGCTGTATTGCATGCCCAGGATATGTCTGGGAAGTTGAAGTCCCCCACGAGAACAAGAGCTGACGATTTTGCAACTTCTGCCAGCTGCCTGTAGAACTGCTCATCTGTCTCATCATCCTGATGTGGCGGTCTATAACAGACCCCCACCAGGATGCTTGCCTTGTTGGCCTTCCCGCCGATCCTAACCCATAGGGACTCAACCTTATCATTTCCAGTCTCAGCCTCGAGTTCCACAACATCAAAACACTCTCTAATATAGAGAGCCACACCACCACCCCTTCTGTGCTGCCTGTCCCTTCTGAAGAGCCTATAGCCAGACATTGCAGCACTCCACTCATGGGAGTGGTCCCACCATGTTTCAGTGATGGCAACCAAGTCATAGCTTGCCTGCTGCACAGTGGCTTCCAGTTCCTCCTGTTTGTTGCCCATGCTGCATGCATTAGTGTAGATGCACTCAGCTGGGCCATTGCCTTCTCCCCCAGCCCTGACATTGTTCCCCCTGGCACACCTCTAACGAGCCTTATTCCCTCCCCATCCCCCTTCTTACCTAGTTTAAAGCCCTCTCAATGAGCCCTGACAGCTCCTGGGCTAGGATCTGTTTTCCCCTTAGAGACAGGTGGGACCCATCTGCAGTTAGCAGGCCAGGTGCCAAGTAAAGTGCCCTGTGGTCAAAATACCCAAAAATTCTGGTGTTGGCACCAGCCTCTGAGCCACGTGGTTATCAGGTGGGCTTGATGACTCTAGTAGCATCACTCCCAATACATTCTACAAGAATTAAACTAGAAAATTTTGTAATATCAAACCATAATTAATTATAATGAAATTAGATGTTTACTAAACAGATGAGAAGCATAAATTCTAGATAAATACACAGAAAACACAATTCTGAAGTAACTGGGAAGGATCCTCCAGGACTCTTGGCACCTCAATCATTTTTCTGCATAGCAATTATTTGTTAAACCATAATCAGTAAATTTGGATTACTATCCCAGCACGTCATTAGTAATGGATGAAGAAATTGTTTCTATTATGGTTCTGCTAAGCAGTTTCTCTTGTCTTTTGGAAAAAAAAAAAGATAGCAAGCATGGAGTTAATCACAGTCAATAACTCCAACTCATCAAAAAACAAAGATCCTGACAAACATTCTCTTCCCCCCAAGCTGCAAATGTAGCTTCTACAAATAGGAATAATCAACAGCAATTACCAATAATTTACTCACTAGTATTGTTGAACAATACTAAACAAATCTCTTAGAAAAAAATCATTGATTAAAATGACAAAAAAAAGACATTTCTCTTGTGTGACAATGTGTACCGGTATATATTATAGTTAATTGCCTTCTTTTATAACCTCTACACACAACAGGCGAAATTATGGTCTCAGTTATGTCCCTGTAACCTCAGTAAAGTTAACACAAACTGTGTATCATGAAGATTTAGGCCTTAAATAGACACATAGTACTTTGGCATGTATGAATGAGCTCTGTCTTATCATGCATTTGATGTACTTTTCAACCTTGATTGTAGTAAAAATAAAGGAAAAACACACGAACCATAGACAAGAAATATCCTAGCCTTTCTTCAGCATAGCTTCTATGGAAGGAATTGCTCATTACATGTTCAATCAGATTTTCTTGGTATTCAAAACCAGGCATTGACAAGACACACATACACCCTTGGAGAACCAGAAGGATAGAAGCCAGAGGAACATGACTATTTAATTTTTCCCCTGATCCAACAAGATTAATCCCTACTCCCTATGGGAAAATACAGAATGTCAGACTAGTTTGGTTTCTGGACACTGAAGATCTAAGTGTAAATTTAAGGAATGATACAGCCCTCTACCTTATATTTACAACCTCCTGCATTGTACCTAGGATTTTTTAGATCCCAGTTATAGGCACATTTGAAACAGTAATCCTTAGGTACATTTTCAGGTTGTGTATCACAGAATGTGTTAGCTCTTGTTCAGTTGTCTTCTTTGTCTAAATACAGGCTATGCAAGTTCATCAGTTGATTTAAGGAAATAATAAATCAATACCATCATTGAATACTTTTTCATCTACTTCTTTACTTTGTAATTCCATGTTGCAGTCAATGTTATTTGTAAGATATAAAGAAACAATAATTATATTGTTGGAACAAATCTAAGATATACATACAGCTTAGAACTGAACTGTTTGCACTTTCCATGAGACCAAGCCTGTAGCAATTAAAACATAGGAGACAATGACATGAAATTCACCTTTCATAATCACAGCATCAGTCTTTCTTTCTCTTTCCTTTGGGGCTTGCCCTCATGTTTCCCTCTAGGCTTGTTATTTTTTGCTACAGAGAAAATAGTTTTCATTCTGTTACTCTTAGAATATCTGTCTTTGCTCATATTGTTGCTTTTGTCAACATGGAATCCATGACAGAAAGCAACAAACAAAAGCAAAGTAAAACAAACAAACAAAAAAAGCATCAAGATCCATGGCTAAGAGGAAGAAGAAACACATACTACTATTCATTGTTACTTTCTGAGGTTGTTTATGAATGCCTAAGTAGATTAGTGACATCAGCTGCTGAGATCAAACTATGAATTAAGAGTCAATCAACCAGTAGAAAATAAAGAGATACACTACTGCTGTTACTAGCTGCACAGATGAAGAAAGTTGACATTGCTTCCAGACAAATGCAGTAAAACATAAGACCACAGGGGAATGCTATCAAATGCGTATTCATCCCTTAGACACAGCATATATGCACGCTCCTTTACTAATATGAATTGTCATGTCTTATAGTAGTTGAACAGAACTACAGCAATTCAGAATTTTCTCCCTGAATAGCTGGTTAGAACCTTCTAAAATTCACATCTGTAGTGGTATGTTTTTTGTAGAACCACTGAACTTATACCAACTGAGCATCTTCCCAAGATGCCATGATATGCAATCAACCCAAAACAGTAATGTTCATCATTACAGAAAATCTTATGTTTGTGTATCTGTTAGTCTACAAAAGTTGAAACAAGTGAGAGTATTTTGGAATCCATGATGATTTCAGTCACATACTTTTGATTCTGGTTTCCAAAATATGAAACACAATAGGTGCTAGAAGGTCATCCAAAAAAGAGTATTCATTTTTGTCACCATTACCTTTTTATTATAAATGTCCTATTGTTATAATAGGACAACAATTGCTGTAATAAACAATCCATCCTCCATTCAGAGGAGGATTTACAGGTTCTCAAGAAAAACTAATTACCCATGTTAATAGCACTGCCTTCCCTATGAAGATTAATAAATAAATAACAGAAACCAGCAGATGTTGGAGGGGGAAAAAGAGGGAAAATAATGTGGCCAGCAGTTTTCTCATCCTGAAAGAGTAGTGATAGAACTATTTTCTTTTTTTTTGTTTTTTTGATAAAAAGTCTCAGATTCTGATAGACAAATATTTTAATCTTGAGAAGAGATAAGTCTCTACACATTTAAATCAGATTTACAGTTTAAATGCTGTACTTCCAGATCCTTGTTCAGAACAAAACCAGTGAGCCCAAACCCAAAGATGTAAAAGGATATCTCAGCATAAGTTCACCATACTGAGCCCACATTATTTACTGTAGGATGTATAAGAGCACAGAATATGGAAAGTTGCACGAGAGATCTCATTATCATTTAAGCAATGCCAAGGCTAACAACATTAGACAATGTTCAAGAGCTATGTTCATGCAAACTGCCTGGAACTCTTGGGCAGCAGTGCATCTCCTATACTGCTCAGCCACTGTGTTCAAACACCAGGACCAAATGAGGCATCTGAACTGTCAATACACAGGAAGCATACTAGCACTTTACAGACCGTAGTGTTTTACACTTGATGCTTAGATAGCTGAAGTTGCCATTTATTTCTCTTACTATTAATAACAAATCTAAAAAAAAAAAAAAGCTAGAAACTTTAAAAGTAGCTTCCATTAGATAGTGGTTTACGGGGAAGAAAAACAAAAAACCTTCATGCAACAGCACACCTCTTTGTTGGCAAATTTCTTGGTAACATTTTCCTGATAGAAATTAGTCATCTGCCCCGGCACAGCAGAGTGTTTTCTCCATGAAAATAACAAATGTTATGCCATATTTTAATGAGTTTGAAGGTAACACTGTATGTACGCATGTGTGTGCATGCTCATGTAGCTAGTTCTAAATCACACAATTACTGAAGTCATGTAGGAAGTGATTTGGGCAGTTGGTATTCCATGCATGTCTAAAATATGCCTCTTTTTGAAGTTACATAAATCATAAATAATCTTATTGAAATGATAGACTCATCCACATTCACACCACTTCCAGCGCAAAACAAACAACTCCCAGACACCTCTCCTAAAATCTTAAAATCCCTTTGTAGCCAACTAACTGCATATATATATATATATATCACGTACATGATTTTTCAGTGGTCCACTGAAAACTGCAACATATGAATTACAAACATTCTTACACACAGTTTCTCATCTAAGCAATAACTAAAATTTACACATTGAATGGTGTAAGAGTAAAGGTAAATATAAAGCTGGACAGCCGACAACTGGCATTAGAAACAAGGCTAAGTACTATACAGAAATACTGGCAGTCATTTGACTGAAACTGCTATCTTCTCATTATTCATGTTTTTACAGAAAGATTGGGCTCCCTGCATATTTATATTTCTTTCTTCCTTTTTTTTTCCCTCCAGTATAAATGAAACCTTTACATGAATTCATGTTGACATTTTTTTTCCTGCACAATAGAAATAAAATGGAAAACAAAACAAACAAAATGTTAGCCTTTCAACAACCAAGAGAAGAAAGGAGATCATTCCACTATAGCTCACACTATCTTCAACTTAACTATTTCTCTTGTAAAATAATAACAGGAAATATTTGAGATGTCCATATGGGAGAGGAGGTAGAAACTGATGTTATCATAGAAACTGATGTTATCTTTGTGTTCCCAAATACACACTATCACAACTAAAATATGTGAAATACAGTTTATCATCTTATAGGATGATTAAAAATCCTACCACACACAAACATAACTGCACACACACACACCAAAAAAAAAAAAACCAATCATAGAAACACAAGGTTGGAAAGGACCTACAAGATCATCTTGTCCAACCATCCTCCTACTACCAATACTACCCACTAATCTATAAAATCATATCTTATAGCACCTCGTCCATGCACTTCTTGAACACTGCGAGGGACAGTGACTCCACCATTTTCCTGCGCAAAAATAATATAAGTGTCTCTTCCATATAAAATCATATAAATTATACAAGTCTCTTCCAGGATAGTAGCTCTTTACAGGTTTTAGAGTTCTAGCAAAAGGAATTTCACTTATCAACTTCTTGGAAGACAAATACCATATACACATCATCCTTTACTGTAATTAGATTTCTGTGCCTGTGTTGAACTTCACTGCTGAACTTCCCACTGCACCAACATCTTGCTTTGCACTCCACAATGAAATAGCAGACACTGCCTTCAATTTTGTTACCTTCACGACCTTAGTCTCCTGTCTTCACAATCTAGCCAAATGTGAGCTTTGGATCATAGTCTCATCATTCGTATTGTTCTGCTGTTAAAAAAAAAAAATAAAAATAAAAAATAAAAAGAAGCAGAGAGTTCAATTACAGAGGACAGTTGCATTGCCCCAGGGGGTAGAGAAACCTACAAGCTATTATGAATCAGAGTTACAATATGTTGCCTATTTCTCTTCTTCTAAAAAATCCCCCTATGCCACCCCTATACTTAATTATATACTAAGGCATGTATAATTAATTAATTATACATGCTCTGATACAGCTTCACTAGTTGTAACACTGGGAGGGGGAAAAGCTGAGCCTACCACCTGTGCAAGGGGGGAAATAATAGCTCTATTGAGGCCTTAGCCTTTCTTGCTGTACTGGTTTTCTTAGCTAATTCCTTTAAAATTGGAAAAGGAAGGGAGAACAGTTTAGAAAGCAAGGACTTTTTCCATTAGTTGTTTTTAGGTTACTGGACTTCAGATCAGAAATATTTGGAAATCACATGTAAATGTGAAACTGGCTTGTCTATCAGAATATGCATTTTTTCTCAAGGCAATGTCTACCAATCTGTTAACAGAATGTATAATGGAGAGGGTAGGGGGCAGATCACAGGCCAGATTGTTAGCTGGTATAAAAAAGGTGTTAATGCCATTGACTTTAATAGGGCTACTTCAATACCCACCAGCTTAAGATTCTCTGTATCACAACCCATAGACCGCTTGCGGCTTGCAAAGCCCTTGCATTCAGTCCACAAAGGAACTTTTTAGTTGTAGCTATACTTGACAGAATCATAAAAACGTACTATTATCAATTTATCCAGTGATTCTCTAGCACTCCTAAGGACTAACTTCTGTCCTTGGAAGCACATGGAGTTGTAAGAAAACCCACTCAGCTAAATCCAAGTTGAATTCAGAGGTGACTATTGGAAAATTTCATTAAACTATTTATATTGTGATAACCTGTTTTGAACCTGTGCAGTCTCAAATTATTAACATGGAAAATTAGCTGTGAAGATCTTTTGAGTAAATTAAGAAAATACAGAGATTTTTGTTTGGTTTGGTTATTTGGTTTTGGTTAAGTTTGTACATATAATATATCACCTTATAATTGTTACATAAAAAAGCATGACAGTTCATGTAAATTTCGTAATGTTCTTCTCAGGCTGATATCTATTAAGATTTCCAGCATGACCAAAACTTTGCCAGTTCATCCTCTCTATGCTCAATATTACATAAGGTTCTTGAAACAATAGAAAATATCTAAGGCAGACTTCCCCTGCTTGTTTATGAGAGGAGAAAGATGGCCTTGCTCACTTAAAGTCAGTAGAAAAAAAATCCTGAATGTCCCTGTGCAAGTAGGATTTCAATAGTTTTTTTGGAGCATGCAGATATGCCATATTTGCAAATTCTTTCCAAAGCACAGTACAGCAATACAAAGGACCTAGAAGACATAGTACAGCTTTCCCAAACTACCTGCACAAGTCCTTCCTCCCACCCCCGTTATAATCCTAAATAATCAAAAAATATTATTATTATTATTTTAATTAGATATGCTTTTTTTCATGGCTAAAAGTTTTCAGTGCTTCAAGCTTCATCCAAACATCAACACCACCTCACAACTCTGAGTAGTAAAAACTGTTTTCTTTTCCAAATAAAAGTTGTATCTGCACACATGAAACTCAGAGAACAGATGGGGCACTAAGAAGATACCAAATATTGTGTAAGCTGGCAACATGAAAACCTTTTACATTGGAGTAACTTATACCTAAGAAGTGAGTGCACTTTGGCAGTTGGTTAAATGATCTCCAGATATCTCTCACTTCTATGGCAGATGAAATATTTAAGTAATAACTACCAAATTCTGGCTCCCAAACATACACATGTTGAAAGCTGACATCAGTGGGGAACAGATAATCCTCTGAAGACAGAATGAGCTAGTATTTTGCTGACCTCTCTTAAAGTAGCATAGATCTCTCTGGTAACATTAGAATGACAAGGCTTTACTATTAGCAATAGCGTTGTCATCATTTAGTAACATTCAAAAATAACATACATTTATCACAGAACAGCTAAAGCTTCCTGCAATTATATTTTGCATCAAACATTTTTTTCTGAGATATCCAGTTTGGCTCTAGAGTCTTGATTTCACCAGCACCCCCTCCTTTTTTTTTTTTTTTTTTTTTTACCATTAATGCTCTGTTAATGGAGATGTTCTTACTTTACCAATGTTGAATAAGAACTCATGTCTAATACACCAGAGAAAAGATAATTTTCCTGTTCCTCTTTAATATGTGTATATTGTCAAAAATATACATAGCTGTATTTCTTTCAGAAAGCGTCCCATGTGCTCAAACACAGAGTGAAAATTTAGCAGAACAATCCTAATTTTTCTTCCTGTCTATTGTACTTTCTTTGTATGTGACAGGTGATATCATTTCAACAAAATTAAGACGATGATTAGTAAAATTTTAGTGCTCTTAAATATACAACGATATTAATAAAAATAAATAAATATCTGGCTGTAAGCCTCCAATAGTAGCACAGAATTACTCCAAATCTTGCTGTTTAATAATAATAACAATAATAAAGCTGTTCTGCAGATTTCGTATCCTCCGTATCCCAGATTATCGTATCCTCCTCTTCTGCTAATTTCACAGAGTCCCAGAATGGTTGAGGTTGGAAGGCACCTTTGGAAGTAATCTGGTCCAATGCCCCTGCTCAAGCAAGGCCACAAATTTAATAGTTTCTAATTTAATACTGAGCAATTTAGTAGGTCAAGAAAGACATTAAAATGAAATAATTAAATAACACAAATAAAGGTAAACATTAACAGAAATATAAGGTTGTCTAAGAATTTAGAACGTTCCATTTCCAGTCTGTTTCATTTAAATCAGATATACAGATAAGAGAGTTATGAAGGTTGTCTGGAGGGGAAAAAAAAAAAAAAAAAGAAAAAAAAAAGAAAAAAAAAGAAGAAAAAAGAGGTTTTGTTTTTAATTTGCCACTCTATTGTAATATGCATGTATTTCATTTTTATAATTAAAGACAAACAATAGTATCTGTCTTGAGTTGAAAACCTAAATACACTCAGAATTCTGAATGTTGTTGAACTATTCCCAATACTTATATAAGAATAGAAGCAAACCATTTAATCTGCTTCTCATGTAGAGAAAAAATCCTTTTTTTCTATGGAAAATGAAACTCTATTCCACTTTAGCCTTTATGAAACTAGATAAAAAAGGAAGTGGAGTTAACCATAACGTCTAACGAACTGTATACTAATACTTCTTAGTCCATTATGGAATTAACATACTAATAGCAACATTATTCTAAGTATTCTAAGTCAAGGTACATATGAAGAATTTTAATGATGTGTAAGAAGTATCTGTAAAGCAAACACTACTCCTCAGTATAAGAATATTAGTTTATGAAAGATGGCATAACTTTGAGGAATTTACAATACAGAAAACATTCAGGAAAACACACAAAACCCTGTTGGTGTTTAAAACACTTTTTTCCCCTGTGTGGAAAAACGTTCCTAACCAGGCTTATTTCAAGCCTGCATCTGTCTTTTATTATAATTCAGATGGAATGGAAGGAGATTCTAAACATAAATTATGGGCCTAATTATCTATATAGCTACACTTGTGCAATAGTACATGTACTTCTCATCTTTACAGTCATATTCACAGATTAAATTTTTAAGAGACTTTCAAACTCAGAGCTGAGAAATCCTCATCTCAATGTTACTCTAAAGCTGTTTGGTAGTTTGTAGTTTACTGGGGAGTTGAGTATGTGCAGCAAAACACCATTTTGGAATGTGCCCAACATCCACAGCTTCATCATTCTGGTTATTTGCTCCCTTTCAACGACTCAGTTGACTTATTTCTGTATCCAAGTGTTTTGGTTTTGTTGTTAAATTTTCTTTAAGAAATACTTACTTTCCTCTTCTTAAGTCTTTATGGCCTCTTGAGTTAGTTACATTGTTTAAGTGGAATTCTTTTGCCAAATTCTCCAATTTTTCTCTCCGCAATGTAGAAAGTTTTTTTGTGTTTCTGATTTGTTCTTTCATTCAGTTAATCTTCCTCAACAGAGTTTGCATTCTCTGAGGCAAACAATGTCTTGATGTAGTGTTAACAATATGATTAAATGTCTGTTTTCTGTTTCACAGTTTGCCCAGTAATCTTTATATACTTTTTTCTTAAATAAGTCTATATTGTGAAACAGATTTTACTCTTCATAATTGTTTTAAAGAGGGCAACTAACATGTTGCAGTTTCTACTGAACACTTTAGAGACTTTTTTTTTTTTACTGCAAATAGTAAATATGGGTTTTGAAATAAAAGAATCAATAATAAAAATCTGATATGTGTCAAGAAAGGTCACAAGGTCATATAGGAAGTCAAGTTTCAGGATATCTGTTTTTGTTTTTTTTTGATTGTTTGATTGTTTGATTGATTGATTGATTTGTTTTGTTTTGTTTTGTATCTGAACACCTCAGTCCTCAGTCTTGCATGTTTCTTCCCATCCATATTTTTTTTTTTCCCAAATAGTCTTTTTCTTACATACAGATTAATATAGGATGTCTAACAAGAATATATCTTCTCTATAATGATACATTCCCCATGTGCCTAGAATGGAAGAAGTGCTGTGGCATCTCTTCCCATCCTATTGCAATACCTGGCCTGTCCCTACACAGGAATTTTCAGAGGGACTTATAAGAGCAGAAAGAAGACATTCTCCATATTAACAGTCCTTCTTTTACTCATGTAATTGAAGCAAGTATGAACGATGTAACTTATTTTAAAATAAGTTCAATTTACATCTCTTGCAACTTCTGATAAAGCCAAGGCTGCAGTCAATTGCAACATAGCTCCATATGGGCATATACAGTCAAAAATAGGGCAGCTAAATGAAAGCAACAAAACCAACATTCATTCAAATAGATGGTTTCTGCCTGTGTCCAACTTGTTGGGTCTTCTTCTTCTAAGAATCACTTAAGAGGATGAGATGATCCTGAGAACTTGTGAGAGAGGTGAAGTCCTGCCTCAAAATTAGGAAGAGCGATGGGAAGTCAGTCTAATGCAAATACTATTCAAACCAAAATGTTACTGAAGTTAAGATATCATTTCATCATTTACGAACCTCAAATTTTTTTTCTTATGGAGACTGATATTTGAAAAAAGATAAGGAAGATTATTATTACGAGATTTCCTGCCTGCTTAAATAGATCCTGAAGTGTGGTTAGCTCACAAAACTGACCCTGAACTCCTGCGCACACTGCAGGAGTCAAGGCAGTCACCAAGTTCTGTGAGACAAAAATTCTACACTTAAGCCATGTTGTCAATGAGACGAGTCCCACTGTAATGATGTGTCTTCTGTCAGATATTTCTGAATAGACCTTTGTGCCATTTGATAGTTTCCTGAGGGAGCTTTATCATTGTTGTGATGTACAGTAACCTGAGAAGTCTTCATTTAGCACCCTTCTATCCCTATTTAGCCTTAATGTGCATCTAAAGACTACTGTCAAAATGGTATTTTATTTTATTTTATTTTATTTTATTTTATTTTATTTTATTTTATTTTATTTTATTTTATTTTATTTTATTTTATTTTATTTTATTTTATTTTATTTTATCTGTAGTGATTGAGTACTCACCAGTGCTTGAAGCAGATTAATCAAATATTTTTGTTGCAAAATATGGTCTGCACCCCACAGTCTTGCTAAATCCTTGCTAAAAGTCATTTCATCATACAAAAGGCTAGCTGTTCATACTTGAGAAGATTTCAAAGAGCATATATCTAAACAAACCAATTCTGTAAGAGAAAAGCTTGTCAGAGAATGCTTTAACTGCACAGTCTATGTTTGTCTCTGGATAGAAAGGAAATATCTTATTGGAATCATACTTTATATATTCAATTAATATATTCTATGGAGAAAACGAAAAAATATATATTTCTCTCAGGTTAGTATATTTATTGTTAATACTATCTAAAAACAAAACCAGAAAAACTTAACCATTAAGAGATGTAAGAGTATATACAGGTAAAAATGCCAAAAAAGCTCTTCAGCTATTTAGCTATTAGCTATTCAGCTATTCAGAAAATATTGAGAATGATATTTTAAACTATTGAAGATTTATTAATCCGTCAAACAATAATATAGGATCAAATGTAAAAAGAATTAAGAAGATTCTTCAGACTTAATCACCAGACTCTTGTCATTTCTATTTTACTCAAAAGTACAAATAAAATTCAAAAAATAATGTAACTAATTTTATTTTTATAAGGAATGCTATTTACTTTAGCTTGCTTAAGGTGTTACTTTTTATTTTTATTTTTTTATTATTATTATTTTTAATTTAAAAGCAAAAATGCTTTCCAGTGCTCCAGGTATACTGGAGCATTCTATACTGATTGTTGCATTAAATGGTTATTTCATCCTGACATGCAGTGACTTGTACTTTATTCTTGTACATTGTACACATGATCTGTTTTTCATGAAGTCTAGTAAGCACCTGTTGTAACTTCACAAATGAAAATATAATAGTCCTCAGTGAACCTAGAGAAAATCTTTGTAGCAGAGAGTCATTGAAGTCAATGGGGAATAAGTAAAGGACTTGGTCTGCACAAAACTCTAGTAGTTTAGGCTACTCCTAATAAACTGTTGTATTATTTTCTGGAAATAAGTAAATTATTAAGACAAAAAAAAAAAAAAAAAACAGCACGTAAGAATCTATGAAACATCCAAGGAGTTCACTAGTTCACTATGGTTTTCGAATTTAGAATGTTAGAATAAATAAAACACTATGTTATATTGTATAGACTTTACAACAGCTATAAATAACATTTATGCCCACATATATGCTTATATTTGTATATGAATTATACAGGAAATAACTTATTATTTTTTCATAAATAACATTTGTAATTTATTTCATATCTTAGGAGAAAATAAAAGGCTATAGGCAAAGAGCTTTCTGAATCACAGATTGGAAACAATTTTCAAGACAGATTTAATTTTAATTCACTTTTTCGGAATAAAAAAAGAATTAGCAAATTGTAGATTGTGATGTTAATCATAACAGGAAAGAGCTATTTTCAGTATCCATGATGTAAGTGGTTACTAATATATCTGTGCAGCTGGGGGCAAGGATATGAAAAAGGGGATTAAATAAACTAAATTTCTAGGACAGTAACTTCGTTATGATTCATAGTCATAACAGCAATTAGTGTCTGATCTCAACAGACCAAGGAAAGAGAGTGCTGTTTCTTTTGGTTGTTAAGGATAACAATAAACTCTGAAAGTTGTATGGCACACGCTCTGTAGAGTACTGTGGTGGTTTTACCCAGCTGGGCAGCTGAACTCCACCACAACCACTCTCTCACTCCCCCTCCTCAAGGGGAAAGGGGGTGAAAATACGATGACAAGGGCTGTTTAAGGTTCCCTCATGAAAGTACTGATAAGTATTTTACCTAATATGTCAAGTTTGAGAATCCTAATTAACCACTGATAAAACAGACACTTTTTACAACAGGAGCAGATGTAGGAGCCAAACTGAGCCACTTGGAAGAGAACAAACACCAGTTACTTTTCTTTAAAACTGTTTATTTCTACAGGGGATAAAATAAAATAAAATAAAATAAAATAAAATAAAATAAAATAAAATAAAATAAAATAAAATAAAATAAAATAAAATAAATAAAATTTTAAGAAATTATTTTCTAGTAGGAAGACACTAAGGATCACACAGCAAATCCCAGCCAGTGTAATAGCGCGTATGTTTTCCAGAACATTTTCACTGTCTGAAACAATATATGAGAAACGTCAATGATTTTTCTTTCCCTCAATACTTCAAGTCTGGATTCTTATGATAAGGTGCATTAAAAATACATGAGTCGGAAAGGAAAATAATCATATTCTTTCATAATCATTTCTCTTTATGGTCTATGACAAAGGTGTTTTCTTTTGACTGGTTGTATAGGCAGACTTCTGAAATGTATCATTGGGAATTAAATCTTTTAATTGATTTGGGACTTTTCCCCAAGTAGTTAATGCATATGGTTCTAATAAACACAGTATTTGTGAGTGGAAAAAATCCACTGTATTTATTCTTATATCCTATACTATATATGCAAATTGTTCATCAGAATATATAACTGCCTGTTCTTACTTGTTATACTCTGGTAAAAATGCCTTTGGTGAATATTTACCTCCAGCAATAAGCATAAAACCCATACACATATGTTCAAGGTTATATGGGACCTAAAGTATAGATTAGAATTGAACAGGAAGATTGCAACAAAAGACTTTTGTGTTAAATCGCTTTGCATATGCATACCAAGTATACCATCACACAAGTAAAATGTATTAATTTGTGAAACCAAGGTGAATCATTTATGTACTTGAGGAATCAGTTTCTGTGGATGATTACTTTGACACTCAGAGAGAAAAAGCTAGAATTAAGTTGAATCTCCATTATCATAAACCATGTATGCTAAAGGTCTGCAATATATTATTCTGTTTTTAGACAAATGAAGTACTGTGATCTGACGGCCATAGTGTGGTTTTGACCTGTCTCATCTCTTTGTGAATATCAGATATGAAAATTACTTTCTATGATTTGAATCTCAATTTTGTAAGAGTTTGGCATGAAATGTTTGTTTTGAATGTATGTTCTAATATTGGTAAACATTTCTCTGATCTTTTGGACAAAAAGAACAAAAAGACAAAGTTTTGGGTATTTATCATAACATGGATTCTTTTAGGCAGAATTAGTTCTTCAGGTTCTGAAACACCAAAATAGTTGTAAAAGAAGCTATCTATTTTTTAAACATTAAGTTTAATGAATGAATACAAGCTTTTTTTAGCTAGCTTCTAAAGGGTAACTGCTTTGATCTTTTTAGCTACAGTCCTTTGACAATGACAGCTCATAAAGAACCACAATGAAACACTCAGAATTAAAAACTGCTGAGAAAAGGAGTCAGGAGTCAGTTAAGGAGTCAGAATTGTCCTTTGGCTTCCAGAGACATACGACTTAATGTTAAGACAGCTCAACCCTGTGTGCTGATTATGTTTTGGAAAAACAGACCGAGTTCCCTGTGGCCAAAATAGTAAAACCAGACCCACATCACTCTAGATTAAATTACATTTGATTGTTTCTTTCTGTGAATCCTATCACATTCATTTCCTAAATGGAAAATGAAAAGCTTTGTACTCCTATTAAATACCATATCAATTAGATAATATACAAGGACATAAAAACTAGAAATTATCAGCCCATAGCACAACAGAGACCACTGAAAAGAGAGAGACATAGTTTTTAAAAATTACTCCCACAGCTAAATCAAAGAAATCCATTCTCATTTTCCTTTAATTACCTTGAAACTTAATGTAATATTATATTATAGAAATATAATTTCATATAATGCAGAAACACGTTTTGGACAACCGTTTGAAACCCCTTCCTTATTCCCTTGCTCTTGTGGGTGGAGGATTACTCAAAAGAAATTTATCACTTATTTCAGTGAAACTACTCATGAATTAGTGTCATATAAGGCATTTTTAGTCTAGTCCTTTGCCATGAAATATGAGAATACATAAGAGAAGCACTGATTGACATTTATATGCTTTTGGAAGTTGGTGTTCTTGTTCATCAAAGCAAAACCATGGTGCTTACACCTCAGAGACCTTTACTTATCAAGAGTTCTAGTAGTCAATAAAAACTGTAAGTTATAGGAAACCAGAACTAAGAACTCCATGGTCAAATTGTCTGTGTTGTTCTGTTGGTCATACATTTGTGTTCTGGATGAAATCACCCCCATTAGTAAATCTTAAATGTTGTATATTACCCAAATACTCTTCACAGGTTTATGATGATCAGTTTTTTTTGTGGGTATGTTCTTGAGGTGTTGCTACATCACTCATTTGACATACATGAGAGATACTAATTGCAAATTTTACATAACTAAAGCTATGCAAAAGCACTGCTTTCTTTTAAATTCACAACACACAGGTGGTTTTTGTGTTTGTTTGTTGGATTTGTTTTGTTTCCATTTTTGTGTCTTATGGAAAATAGATTTTTTTTTTGTGACTTTATGGAAACTAGACTAGAAACTTTCCTTCACAAGGCGGGAGGAAAAAGAAAGTAAGAAAATGTTATTTGAGAAATAACAATTGTTCAACCACAAAGTAACTATTATTTTGAGTCATCCTTATTTATGCTCATAAGTATTTTCTCATTCATTTTTGTTTTCAGTGAATATAAACATGCAGTGTTAGGCTATTTGGCATGAATAAGAACAGCAGAAATTGTTACTTTAGGGGTCTTTAAAAAATTCATAAGCCTATATTTTTTTTAATATATCTTTTTTTTTAATAGTTAAAAACTGAGAGACTTTCATAGTTGTTATTATTGTAATTTACAATTTTATATAAAACTAAATATTAAAACCCTTTGCATCCAGAAACTTTATGCATATTTCAAACTACAAAGCTTCCATACCATAAATTATGCCTAAACTAGGTTAATGTTTCAAAATTTTGCAGCTATGTTTGATTATTTCACTGAGTCCGATTCACTGAGTTTGATTATTTCACTGAATTAGTCAAATTATGTGTATATTTAAGCGGTTGGTTACTCAGTAGTTTTCATCTCCTTTTTATCTTTATTTTGTCTCACAAATAAGGTTTCTTACAGACCTTAATTCACTTTCACTTCTCAAATTGTTTTCCTTATTTTGTTTTCTTTTTTTCTATTATTTTTGTGGTTTTAAGAGAGCAAGCCTTTGATTCCCTTTTACAAATAACACAGTAAAATGACAAAACTACCATCTCAAGGTGGTTTTTTTTTGTTTGTTTGTTTGCTTGTTTGTTTGTTTTTCTGGGAAGAAGGAATCTCTAAATTATCTTTTATTCTTTATTGATCAAAAATTATTATGATTAACTTTGAGAAATGCACTGGCTCATGAGATGTATTTGAACCTCCCATAGTATGCATAATAGTTGATGATTCTAAATTAAACCTTTCATGCAAGCAATTCGAAAGTCAAAGAGAATAAATATATATTAGAATATTTCAAGGTGAAATCTTTCAGGGTTCAAGGTGATCCCATCTTCAGTGATTCATGAACTAATTATTGTGACTATTAAATAATATTCTGGAAGTTGTCAGCTAAAGAAAAGCATTAGTAAGATATTCTGTGCCATATGCTTCACACTAATTTTTTTTTTAAGCAACTGATAAGCAGGTAGAAGAGTTATTGAAGGTTAACAGTCAAGCAAAGTTACATGAAATGGATATTACCCACTCATCCTTGCCCTGTCTGCAGCACCAAATAGTGTGCTTGCCATCTTAAATTTTCTTCTATATTGTTGAAATGTTTCTGAGGTGAATTCTGTACATAAGACATGAAATTCTATGCCAACCTAATTTGACCTGTGCAATAGAGATTTTTAGACAATAGATGTTTATTATGAGAACTCCTACTCTGCTAGGGTCATTTATTTTGTTTACAGTAAGGAAGTTCATATAAAATTGTCACAGATTAAGAGCTTTGTGAGTTATTTATTCATATAACATAGTTAATATTGAAAAAGCTCAGCAATAGCAAATGGCTCTGTCATATGTCACTACAGAAATGAGCAGATCCTTCTGGACGCTATGGTAAGGTACATGGAAAACAAAGAGGTAACTGTTAACAGCCAACAGGACTTCAAAAAGGGTAAACTGTGCCTAACAAATTTTGTGGCGTTCTATGATGGGGTTAAAGCATAGGTGGATAAGGGAAGAGCAGCTGACATCATCTACTGAACTTGACATCAAAAAGCATTTGATACCTGTCCCATATGTCATGCTTGTCTCTAAAATGGAGAGAAATGGATTTGAAAGATGGACAACTCTGTGCAAAAGGAAGTGGCTGTAGAGTCACATTCAAGGTGATATAGTCAATGGCTCGATGTTCAGGAGAAGACCAGTGACAAGTGGTGTCTCTCAAGGGTCTGTATTGGGACCAGTATTATTAAACATCTTTGTTGGCAACATGGACGTTAGGATTGAGTGCACTCTCAGCACATTTGCAGATGGTACCAAGCAGAGTGGTGCAGTTAACATGCTAGAGGGAAGGGATGTCATCCAGAAGAACCTTGACAGACTTGAGAGGTGGACCCATCGGAACCTTATCTAATTCAACAAGGTCAAATGCAAGGTCCTGCACCTGGGTCAGGGCAATCCCCATCGTAAATAAAGGCTGGGCAACAAGTAGATAGAGAAGCAGCTGTGTGGAAAAGGACATGGGGGTATTGGTGGCTGAAAACCTGAATCTGAGCTGGCAATGTGCTCTTGCAGCCCAGAAAGCCAGACATATTCGGAGCTGCGTTAAAAGAAGTAAAGCTAGAAGGTTGAGGGAGGTGATTCTACCCCTCTGCTCCACTCTTGTGACATGCCAGCAGGAGCTGTATAGCTCTGGGGGCCCCAGCCCAAGAAAGACACAGGCCTGTTAGAGCAAGTCCAGAGGGCCATGAAGATGACCAGGGGGCTGGAGCACCTCTCCTATGAAGACAGACTGAGGGAGCTGGAGTTGTTCATCCCAGAGAAGAGAAGGCTCCAGGGAGACCTTATAGTGGCCTTTCAATAC
This sequence comes from Anser anser, assembly GCF_964211835.1. Classification (NCBI taxonomy): domain Eukaryota; kingdom Metazoa; phylum Chordata; class Aves; order Anseriformes; family Anatidae; genus Anser; species Anser anser. The sequence continues at coordinate 152,419,826 of NC_139720.1, read as the reverse complement.
TTTAAGTATTGACTTAAAGTATTAACTATGGGGGACTACAGGAAAGCTGGGGAGGAACTCTTTATCTAGGAGTGTAGTGATAGGACAAGGGGTAATGGTTTTAAATGAAAAGAAGGTAGGTTAAGGTTAGATATTCGGAACAAATTCTTTAATGTGGGGGCGGTGAGATACTAGAACAAGTTTCCCAGAGAAGCTGTAGATGCCCCATCTACACTGGGAAGTGTTCATCTATATTGGAAGTGTTCAAGGCCACACTGGATGAGGTTTTGGACAACCTGGTCTAGTGGAAGATGTCCCTGTCCATGGTAGGGGGGTTGGAACTAGGTGATATTTAAAGGCCCTTTCTAAACCATACCATTCTGTGATTCTATGATTGCAATGACTCATAGGAGCTGCTAACAGCCACTGCCTATAGCTGCAGCTCAAGGGAGCAATAAGATAGTTAGCAGAAACGGCTAACAAAAAAATGTTAAATCAATGGATTAGATCAACTTAAATTGGGCTACTCTACCTGGTACCCCTGAGTGATTTAATGAAGGAGTGAGTGCGTTGTATTAAGTGCAACTACTTTGCATAAGTACTTGTCTCTTCAAATAAAAAGGTCATGCTAGAACTTCCTTTCCTGTCTTTTATTACAAATGTCATTTGTTAGCCATTTGATGCATATTTGATGCATAGTAGGGTGTTTACACTTATGAGTGAGTGGTATAAAAATAAATGAAAAGGGGTTTTCTGCATAATGCTGTAAGATAAGTTTGTTTGTTTGTTTGTTTGTATTTTGTTCATTGTTGTTTGTTTGTTTTATAATTTAACCCCCCTTTTATTTGTATTAGCTAGTCAGGACTTGCTGTGTAAATTAGCTCACAGAAATGTAGAATGCTGAGTGTAAATCTCAAGGCTTCTTTTTTTTAATGACCCTCTTAAATTTGTTCATGCTGCTGACAATGAAGCCCCAGGACAAGTTTTACAGTTATCATATGTATTCATATAGTATAATTGTACTGGGTCTGGTTGGGATGGAGTTAACTTTCCCTGCAGCAGCCCTGGCACAGTGGGGCATACACACATAAACATCTATATACACTTATACAGTCTTATTTTTATCATTTGAATGCTTATTGTATATTAAATATATGCTTTACTGCTACTTATCTTATGCAGTATGATCCATGTTTCTCTGGTACATCCAACCATTTATGGTGGTCTGATTGCTTCTGCTCATCACTGTAATGCAATCTTTTGGATTAATTTTGAAAATGAATAATTTTCACAGACTGCCCATTAATGCAACTTGAAATCACCCATATTTCCAGAAATAGCAATTTTACCAAATTAAATTTTTATCTTTGTAACCTTGAAAGTTCATTGTGTCTTCATCCTCCTTGAGCATTTTTGTTTACAATTCCATTGTTATTGAAATTTTGTGTTTATTTTTTCTTGATACACTGCACATAATACTTTTATTTTCCAACCTATATTTCAAATTGAGGAAAAGGATATCATAGCTTATCAAAACAGTTTATATACCCTCAAAAGATTTACCAGTACTGACTGCTAGTGCAATATGGTATTTGATGGTCTAAATCAATAGAGCATATGCCTCCTCTCTCTTATTGTCCAGATGCTTGGTATTATTTCACTTGTTAACAAGAGTTATGTATCTCCAGTGCTGACTGGTTCGTACAAATGAAAGGGGGATTAAATTACAATAGAAGGGAAATCTATCTTAAAGCATTATGCAGCAAAACCATTTTCTTTTTTTTTTACTGCTTACTCATAAGCATAAGCAACCAAGTTTGAAAGACTCTGTTAGCCTGTTCAAATCATGTTGTAAGTGCCTGAAAGATGCTCATATCATTTGAAAATTCTATAGAACAATTTTTTTACATATAGTTTCCAAACATACAGTGTTAGAGCCTTTTAGACACAACCACTGACTAGCCTAAAACAGTAAGGACTTCACCTAATAATGTGTGGTAGAGAGCAGCCATCTGAATGCAGGGAGGACAACAGAGGAGTCACACTTCTAAAATCTCAGTAAAAGGTTTTAGTGCTCACTGCTAGCATTTATTATAAATGTGTGAATGTTATAAACACCCTACCAGCAGGCAATTTTAAAATAATAATACCTAACATTTATAAATTTCATTGTGATGATGATATCTCTTTGAAAAAACATTTCTGAAATTTCTAGGCATGATGTCTCAGGTTCAGATATTTTAAGTAAATCACCTGGACATGCAAGACTTAGCTTAATTTTCCAGAGTTAGTGACTCCACTTAAACTGCTACAACTATGCACCAAAGAGACACTCCCTAAATCACACCTCAGTTTTGTCTTAAGTATATTAGTTTAACAACAAAAGACAGCTGGGTATCACAGAATCATAGAATCATTAGGGTTGGAAAAGACCTCCAAGATCATCTGGTCCAAGCATCGCCCTACTACCAATGTCACCCACTAAACCATGTCCCTAAGCACCAACCTTTCCTTGAACACCCCCTGGGACAGTGACGCCACCACTTCCCTGGGCAACCCATTCCAATGCCTGACTACTCTTTCTGAGAAGAAATGTCTACTAATTTCCAACCTAAACCTCCCCTGGTGCAACTTGAGGCCATTCCCTCTAGTTCTATTGCTAGTTACCTGTGAGAAGAGGCCAACCCCCAGCTCCCCACAACTTCCTTTCAGGTAGTTGTAGAGAGCAATAAGATCTACCCTGAGCCTCCTCTTCTACTAATCAACCCCAGTTCCCTCAGCCACTCCTCATAGGATTTGTGTTCCAAGCCCTTCACCAGCTTCACAGACCTTCTCTGGAGATATTCTGGGGCCTCGATGTCCTTGTAGTGAGGGGCCCAAAAATGAACACAGTACTCTAGGTGTGGCCTCACCAGAGCAGAGTACAGGGGGTCAATCACCTCCCTGGTTCTGCTGGCTACACTATTCCTGATACAAGCCACAATGCAGTTGACCTTCTTGGTCACCTGGGCGCACTGTTGGCCCATGTTCAGGTGGGCATCAATCAGCACCCCCAGATTCTTTTCCTCTGCATAAATGACATATATGTAATGTTGCTAGTCAGAGACCCAAGACTCGGGAATGAAACTTGAAACTAAATTATTTGATAGAGTAGATTCACTTAGTGAGATTAGAAACAGCATGGATTTTATAAACTCTGATTATTCCCTCTTGATATAAAAAATAACAGTAGGGAATTCAGATAAGAAAACTTAGTACATGTCTCTTCTTTTTATTCTCTCCTACAATGATGTTAAAATAGAGGATATATGAAAGGTGTCAATAATTTCCATGCCTCTTTGTTCCGCTTCTACCTTCCAGTTCTCCCGTGTACGGATGGGATTAAATTTACCTGGGTAAATCTTATGTGCCCAAAAAATAAAACTGAGGATTCCTAAAGTCACAAGTTGCTACCTCCACAGATAGCTTCACACCTGCTTTGTAGAGCTGACTGAATTTACAATGCTATTTTAGAGCACCTCATTTATACCCTGATGCAACTTTTCCGGACCTTCCGATTGTTTTTGGAGTGCCCTCAATGATTGCTGACATTAAACTAAACCTTTCCTGTGCTATGGAAAATGTGTCTTTCAATACCCCTCTCTCACACTGTGCTCCAATGTACCCTTGTAGTTGTTCTGGATGACCCTCATGAAAGAGAGTCTCATGAAAGACCCTCAGAGTCACCCTGAGTTTGCCATGTCTGTATATTGTGTGTCATAGTAAGACTCCAATTTTGTTTCCATAAAAATTCCTACATAAATATATCAATAGATAAATTATGTATCATTATTTTGTCAACATTAATTACCAAATCAATTGAAAATATGTCATGGCTATAAGGTAATACATTCTAGAATCTGGTTCCACAGTAAACTATGCTTATCTCAGTAATAAATCAAGTTAAAAATTTCTAAATTAATCCTCAGAGCTCTAATACATTACTGAATAATTTCATTTATAATCTGTAACAATTTTAGAGTATCAAACTAATCCAAAAATCCAGAGATAGTTATCTTATTAGCTTATATTTCATTATAAGTTCTTCCTCATTCCCTATCTTCTCCCACCCTTATGTAATATTTGAATTTATTTTTTTTTGTCCATATGCCCCTTTATCTATCACTTTGTGGTAGTAAAGTATCCACATTCAAGTAGGTATATTCTGCAGATAATTAAAGTATGCTCTGTTGTGTTTCACTCTTGCCTGCCATTTTTGTTCCTAGGCTTCTGTACTTCAGGTCATGCATTGTAAAGAATAATAGTTATGGTAAGAGCCTTTATAATTTTTGTTGTTGTTTTAGTTGCTGTTTTATTGTTCTAATAAGCAAATATGGAGGTTTACAGTACCTAATTGTGAGCACATCCTCTGAAAGGTAGTCTTTTGGGGCTCCTTATATAAAAAACAGAAGTAAATATCCTCCTTGTAGAGGACAGTTTAGAGCAAGATTATCAAGTGCCTTGAATCACTTTCTGATGGAGCCAAAATGAAAGGATAAACAAAACTGGGGTAAATTCTCATAAAGAAAATTCTAAGAAATTATTTGGCTAGAAGTAGGTAAACTAGATTCAGTTATATAGATGATTTTCAACGTCTCTGAAGAAAAAAAAAAAAAGACTACACAGTAAAAATAAAGATGTCTAGTTTAAACAAGAAAGACACTAGCCTTTTAACTTAGGCACCTAACACTAAGACACAAAGTCTCTATTTAAGGTTTTGCTGTATCGCCTCTTACTGAGAAAATCAGGAAGAGTAAGAGTCAATTCTTTCTATTCTAAACAGAAGTGGCAGAAATCTTATGTTGTTAAAAGATAAATGAAGTGAGATTTAAAATAATAATAATAATAATAGTATTTGCTGATGACACAATAAGGCTTTAATCATATTTAAAACATCCAGAGACAGTACCCGTGTGAAACATGGAAATATGGCAATTCACTGACATTTTCACAAGTGTTGTTTTTCGTTATTGCTGTTTTTTTTTTTTTTGCTTGTTTGTTTATATTCTTGATTTGCTTTGTTTTCCTCTGGTCTTTGCGAAATGAGAAATTTCCTTGAGTTCTTAAAAAGTCTGAAGTGGTCTCTTGCATAACAATTTAGCCAGTTCAAGTAAATAGGAAATTGCAGTACTGGTGTGTTGATAGGACCACTTGGGAACAATATGTCAGTGTCTAATACTAAGTGCTAAATTTCTTTTTAGATTGTTTAATTTTAACACATAATAATTAACAGATTTATTTATACTTTCTCAAAGGACTTGTTCAGTACTTAGGGATTAAGAATTGCAAATCAACAGGGGAATGAAAGCATAAAGTTCAAATAGTCACAATAGTCACAATATATGAGCAAACTGTCACCCTCTGTGTTGTTTGCGAAATAAGGAAAAGGATGTGGGCAAGGATATGCTTGATGAAGAGAATAGATTTCTGTTACAACACTCCTCACTTGGCAGTGCTGTAAATTACAGGATCTGAAGAGCGGCTTCTACTCACAAGGTTTGCAGCTGTGAACACAGACAATACTGAGTAAAGAAGTTTTAATCTGTGGGTTAAGGACTTTTTATTCCCTCTCACACGTGACAGTGTAGATAAGCACTCATTAGGGATTAGGGTACCATTTACCTAGGCATTGTACATGCTTAAAGAAAATATATTCTTTTTCCCAAAGATTTAATTTAAACATTGACAACATTTAAGCTACATTTTTTCTTCAGCCAGGCTTCCAAATGTATAGTTTATTCACATTGGATGTGGCTGGGAAGCTAGTTCTGTTGTGTATATTTGGGATATTGGTGGATATATATATACTTTTGCAGCTATTTACTGCACTTCCATTTACTCATATTTACTACCATTATTTACAAGTGCTTGTTCCTAGTAAATTATTATTTTTTTTCAGTTCTAGTACATCATAACATCATATCAATTTTGAGCCAATACTTCTTTCTGGAAAAAAAAAAAAACAACTTTTTTTTGTCATCTTATAAATAAAACACTTAATTTTATTCCATCATTCATTTCTTATTTGCTTCCAGAAGTTAACTATTCATGTTATGTAGCCAGTCAACTGACTTCTCCCATTCTTATTCCCAACTGAAGGCACAGTTTTATTATTTTTAAAGGACAGGAAGGATGGAAAATAGTAGATAAGAAAGAAAAAAAATATATATATATTAATATAGTCAAGGCATTCATGATTAATTCTGCCTATGTGCATCTTTCCTGAATCTGTTAATAAAACAACAGCCCACTGGTTATCTAGGGTACATGTCTGTATGTATTGTTTTAACCTCAGAATTACAAGATTTTCAGCTTTTTAATAATATGTGTTCTAAATATATATATTTTTTTTTTTTTAAAGTTTTTTTAAATACAATTATAATTAAAATTTTTGCTTTTAAGCAAGAAGTAAGTTTTGAGTCTGATTTACCAGCTTCATCTTAAACTCATTAGAGGGGACTAATCAACACTATTGATTGTGTTGTTCTGTGATATATTCTGGTTTGCTCCATTCAGATATGTCATTTTCTTCTGTCTTTTTGATGAATATTCACTTAATAGTTAATCTTTCTACAGGGGGTAAACCTTTCTGGTGATATGTAGAACTGCATAGATACAACATTCTAATAGGTACCAAATCAGTTTTAACTATATCTTTTTGATATATATAGATATATATATTTAATACCATCGTTTGCATTTACTTCTGCCTGAAATAATTGCTTGTTATTTAACAGTCCTTTGAGGTCAGAAATAGAAACATTGACCTACTGCTAAGCACTGACATTTTCCCAAGCTTCTTCAAGAGATGCACATTTTTTTCATTTTTTTCCTATTAAAAGGAAAATATTTACTATTCTTTCCTATTTCCTATTTAAAACTTTTAAAATGCAACTTACTTTTCAGTATTCTATGTTATGTTTCAATTTTGTTGTTGTTGTTTTTTAATTCCTGCATTTCTTTTTAGTAGCTTTCAAATTCATGCCTAAATATTCTGGTTGGAAGATTGGTCATGATAAGATGATTTCCTTTGCAAGAAAGGTTTTCAGGAAATAAAAAGTGCTGAGAGCTTGTCATATTTTTTTCCCCATTCTTTTGTTAGAATTGTTATTAATAACTTTACTTCAACATTAGAAGGCAGAGTGAAGGTCTCATTCCTGTAAGCTTTATATAAGCCTACATATAAGGTACTTTTCACCAAAGTGCTTACAAACAAATTAGTGACTTTGGTACAGTGCAGGGTTTTTTTTTGTTGTTGTTGTTTTGTTTTTTGTAGGCCCTTATTTACTAAAAAATAATTGATATTTTTTTCCCCACAAATTTACAAAATTAGGGGTTGATTTTAACCTTGAAATATGTAAGTACAGTTTTGCCTCAGATTAGTATCTTTTCTAATAACATTTGCTTACTTTTCTGTCTGCCTTTTTCACTTTTTTGTTTGCTTTTAAGCTGTTAAATATAATACAATTATTAGCAGACAGGTTTTATTCTAATTCCATCACCCTATGCCAAGGTCTTATTTTCCTAAAACAAAAATAGTAGATGAAAAAATAAAAAATATAACTGAAAAAAGTACCAAAAAATAAAATTAAATAAAACCTTGGTGTAATATTAATTTTATTTTGTAGGGGAGAAAGAAATAAATAAAAAATAAAAAGCAAAGATCAAATCCTTAATTTTATTTCAGCTTTTCCTCTGAAAACTGAAATAATTTTCCAGATTTACTTGATTTCCTGTTTTTAAAATTATATATATATTCATCTTTTTTTTTTTGCATTATTCTAAATATTATTTTCATTATCTCTTCTTATTGTTACTCATCTGTGATCACAACTCAGTAATGAACATTTCATTTAGAGTTGATGTATTATGGTGAAATATCATATCAGTGAAATACTATACCCATAGGTGTTTGTCATTGGCTTCAGTGGGATAATTTTTTTTCCTGTGGCAGAGCAACCTTTATCTTTACAATCTGGATACTTTACCAGATAGAAGCAAGGATAATGTGATTAATAGGACAATGTATCTTTTTAAAAACAGTTTTCTTGAAAGCGGAAAATGAAGTTCTCTCAATGTTGAATGTCATTCAAAGTTCTTAAGTACTACCTGTGTAAGGCATATATCAAAAAAAATTATTGTTTCTGGGTGGAAACCTTAGTGGATGACAGTTTGATACAGAGAAAGTTTACAATTGTAACTTGCTGAAGTTATTTGGGATACTGAAAATTCTCCCAGAGGATGTCCAAAAGCTACTATAGTTCCCTACAAAATTAAGCCTCTGAACTGCAGTCCTGGTGAATGCCCACAAAAAGTCTTTCTCACTCACAATGAGTTATTTCTGAGTTAGGACTGAAGGTGTTTAAAATACAGAATAATATGAAGGCACTTTGTGCCTCTTTCAAGAAATTTAGAAGAAGATTAGGAATACTATACAACAAAAATAACTGAATGATTTGCTTCTTACATTTGGAACCTAAAAGGCAATTGCAAATTTCAAAGTAGCTTTGGGTGAAGCTTTTGGGGTGAAGTAGCTTTTGGGGTGAAGTTCCTGATTAAACAGATTAAATTCCACACAGTTTTTGCTCAAACTAGACTTATGAAAATAGACATTATCTTTTAGAATGAATATAGCAATTTCACTTTGAAAAATTACTATTAGAAGGTCAAAGAAGGCAACTTTTATTTCCTTTTCTCCTCCATACTTATGCTGTTTGTTATCAATAAATTGTACAGAGGGAACTGAAAAAATGTTATAGTATTACAAAAGATACAGAAGGCTCAATATCTTCCTTTTCCCCATATTTACTATAAGAACTACTGGAAAGTTGAAAGCCCAGACATAGAACTCAAACTGCAGTGATATTTACATATCTAATACCTTGCTATGTACCATTGTCATATCACCCTGAGGTCCATTATATAATCAAATACACAGGAAACATAATGTTACATTCCCTCTCTTATATTTCTCTTTAGAAGAATTCAGAGATACGGGAAACATTTCACTGCAGTCATCATTTTGCATGTCCCAAGTTCAGCAACACAGAAAGAACATACCACTGTGATGATCTCTCTTTTACTCTCTCTACCTGGGTGGCATAAAATCCACTCCAAGGACAAATGTTGGCCTTTTTCTTCACAGTCTTGAAAAGACTGGGCCATGACTCCTTCATACCTGCTGCTTACCCTGGCCCAGCATGGCAGCTGCAGTCTTTTAGTAATGGTGACAGATGGAGACCAGGGTTAGGATCCTGGCAACTGCCTTTGTCTGCTTTGTAGACAGGGAATTTATTTTCAACAAACATCAAAATAATTTCTGAACGATGGCACCTTACAAGTGAAAGAAAAGACTCATCTCTCTTCATTTGCGCTCATGCAGTTACCTCTGAGTGACCCAACAATATTCCCTTGGAGAATAAAATGTGAGAAAAACCTGATATGTTCAAATGATGTAAGCAGAGAGGAGTGGATAATTATAAGCACATTAAAACCATTAGCTGTTTCCTAGTTTTGTCCTTCCACTACCTCTCAATCTATCAAACTTCATACGTGCATTGTTGCTTTGCTCTATTTAACTCCATTCTTGACCACAGATCTACAAGTTTCTTCTGGTTCTCGCCTACAACTTGATTCCACGCATTTTGTTGTATTCAGTTAAACTAATTTAATAAAATATATTAATTTTAGCAAAAATGAAAACAACATCCCCCATCTATCCTACTTATAGTAGATATGATATTTCTTTATATTTACATTTCCCTCTGTGTATTTTCATGGCAGTACATTACTGTAAATATGGCTTAAGCATGTGTATATTTCTGTAACTTGTGAATTTTGGAAGTCTTCAGGAAAATCTCAAACTCTTCATGTCATTCCCCAACAGAACAAGTATAAACTAATATAGGATTTCATATGTTTTCTTTTGTCCCTAATCAGTTTCAAAAACTTGATTAGTACTTAGAGGAATTTCCATACTCAATATATCAGGCATGTGTGCATTACATGGATCCCTGTAGGGAGGGGCAGAGGGCATTCGTCTTTCTTATATATGTATTGAGTCCTCCCATTATAACACTTAAGCAGGTTTTTCTCAAACCTTATGACTGTTCAGTTATTCACAGAAAATAAATGACTTCTTCATCAGTGGGAACTGCAATTTGAACAGACAGTACATTGCCTCAGTTTTTAGTTGCTTTCACTATTTTTTAAATGACATCATCTGTCATCAAAAATGTATTTATGTTTGTTATATCATCAGCTGCCAGCTTTGCTTTAGAGACTTATGTATGCAAGAAGGACTGGGGGTACCTGCCTCATCTTAATTAACTCCACCTGGCTTGAGACTCTCCCTTTCAACAATCTGCATCAATGCCATTATACAGGCACAGCAGGAGAAAGCCACAAATCTAGTGAAATTAAATCACTCACCATAGAAACATCTTGAACAATGGCATGAGAACTTGGAAACAGCCAATCATGTTCAGGCACATGGAAGAAAGAAAAAAAGAAAAAAAAAAAGTTGCAGCAAAGATAGGTGTATGGCAGCGGCGGCAGCAGCAGCAAATAATACACAAAAGGAAAAAAGAGATATAAGCTTCAAAAAGGATGTATTCTTTACCAAATCATTTCACAATTATTCTGACCCTTGTATCTCATCCCTCTCAAATAGTTACAAAAAGTCACATCTATTGTTTGAAGAAAAAAAAATACTGAACTGACTCACTTTTTGGAAATATTATATACTTAGGGAATGATCCAGGCATATGTCAAGCACTGTTAAAGGGCTACGCCATCTGTAAGAGCGCTCAGCATGTCAGGGTCAAGTCTCTACTCTTACTGTAATTGGAGTCAGTGCCAAATTTTGCATTGCTTTCAGTGGTTCAAGAGTGCAGAAGAGCAAACATAGATGCTATTTTTCTTGTTTGACAAAGAGAGGAAGAGGTATTATCCTTCTAAGAGGAGAATGTTACACTGAGTTAGAAAACCAATACATGTATGAAAAAAATACAGAAAACTATTGTTTGCCTTTTGCAAATACTGTTATATTAGTTCTAAAAAGTTTATGAATTTAACTTCAAAATAGTAAAGGAATAATCTTCAAGAATAAAAACAGTCATTAAATGTACAAACCTAAATTTTTCTCTTTGAAATAAATGCCTAAACGTCTATGTTCCAAGCTTGAAGCTAGAGTAAAGACATTCAACACCCACTTATATAAATAAATAAATAAATAAACAAATAAATAAATAAATAAGTTGTGCTTTATTTATTTGGGGGGGGGGGGGGGGGGGAGGGGCAGTAATACCCATTAAAGTCTATATTCTGTCAGGCCTTCTCACAATAACTAGCATATTACTGTTCCGGTAATCCTATTGATCTCACTAGAATAACTTTAGAGTAAGAACTTAATCAATACAAGTAGGTTGGCAGAATTTGCCTCTAAATTATCATTTCCCTTACAGCCAGTCTCTGTACGTCAGTACTATCCCTTGCCAACTGTTTGAAGTAATCATTTGTAAAATTCCACTTAATTAATTTCTCAAATCAGCAAATACTGTGAATAGCAATTTACAACATGTATTTCTAATTGTGAAATTATATTATTTTGTCTATTAATATCAAAAATGTTACTTATTTCTCTCTAATTTTATGATAACATAATTCTGAAAATGGAAAGAATGAGAGACGAATTTCTCACAAGTAATTTATCTACAAAAGTAATTTATAATTAATAACTTATTCAAAAAGAAAAGAGAGAGAAAACAAACAAACAAAAAAAGCAGCTATAATAAAGTAAGTTACCTGTAACAGTTTGTCTAGTTAGAGCTTTCAGAAACAGAGATCTACAGCATCACAAATAGACAATAAATATATTCCTAGACTGAATCTATATGAGGGTTGTTCTGACATCAATTAATTCATTTATAAGAAAGTTTTTATCACGAAGTTTAATAGAATTTGTAAGTTGATGTACAGTAAATTACATGAACAGTCACCATCTAGCTAATACTCCTAATGAAGGTAAGTATTTTTTTCAGCAACATGTATATTAAATCTGTTTTTAATATATGCTATGATTTGTCGCTCTATATTGCCTAAGGCCTATCTTTTCTACACAGTTTCTTTTGCCTCAGTGTTACTTTGCTAATGTCAAATCATTTAAGAAAACACAGAAACACATGTAATGTTCCTACATGAATAAATTGAATATTTAATGGTTCAGTGCCCTGACCTTTTAGATTACAATATAGGACAATGAGCACACTTGGTTAAACATGCAGGGTAGTGGGTGTGGGTGTATTCTGAGTGAAGCAGTTTAGCAAGGGAAAGGTAAAGTCAAGTTAGAACAAATATTCCAGTTCCAGAAGGCCTGTTACTGAAATCAAATTAAAGGCTTGGACTATCACAACTTATTCCCTGAAAAAAAAAAAAAAAAAAAAAAAAAAAACACATTCTGTGCAAAAATATATCATGCTTGTGGATAGACAAGTTACAAAGAATAAGTGTAAAACAGTGAAGTGTCAGTCACACAAAGTTGTTCAGACACATACACATGTTGCCTGCGCATCGTATTTCATGCACTATTTCATCCCTGGAGTACATCAATACATTGCACCAATTCACACTTCGTTTATAGCCAAACCTAGCCAATAATAAAATAAAATAAAATAAAATAAAATATAAAATAAAATAAAATAATAAAATTAAAATAAAATAAAATAAAATAAAATAAAATAAAATAAAATAAAATAATAAAATAAAATAAAATAATAAAATAAATTTTTTTAAAAAAATGCTAATCCTGCCAAGTCCCTATGTCCCTTTCCTTTTCCTGTATGACCATGCCAGAAACTCTACTTCTTCTAGGAAGACAGTGATATTTTTGAAAGTGCCGATTTTTCTAACTACTAGATCCCTTTATTTATTTATTTATTTATCTATTTTATTTATTTAATTAATTAATTATTTATTCTTCTCCTGTACAAGTGGTAGACATCATCAGAGCTTTCTTTGTGATAGTTTTCTAAAAGAAAAGTTATTTTAGTTTAAGACCTATAAAAGGTATTCTTTAAATCATACTGTATCTGCTATATATCATGTAAAATTGTTATTCAGCAATTATATATCATTGTATACACATAATATACAAGAAAGACATAACGTGTCTTTCTGTTATTCAGGTAACAGAACAGTTGCTTGTGTTTTTCTGAGTAGACAAGTTATTACCCTTTCTGAAGAACACATTATAACAAGTTTAGTGTGCCTGTTTCCCTGAAAGAGATGATGACTGCTAATGCAGTCTAGTCCCTATGATTTAAACAGAACCACAAATGTAAACCTATAATTCATTAATGTGAAAAATGATTGCTTTTACCAACCAACATACTCTATAAGTGTAGCAATTCCTGTCATATGTCTATCATATTTATGCACTGTCTTCAATCCTGTTACACAACAAGAAACTACAGCAAAAATAATAATAATAATAATAATAATAATCTTAATAATAATAAATATAATAATAATAATCTGATGTTCATTTGCAACCTCTAAGTACTTCGAATACTAACATGTTTAGTTATAAGCATATTAACATGCTTATGTTAGTTAAGGCAGATTTATTTATGCCCTTCACTAGTGTGACATAAGGTGGACAGAAGGTTTTCTGAAGAACATTTAGCTCATTGATCTATATTTTTCAGGAAAAAGAAAAATTCTATACATCAAAACATAATAAAGTGAATACATTTCACTAATGTGAGTACTTCTGGGCTGATATTTCTTTATGAACACTTTCTCTCCGTGTGACTTTTTGGCTGAATTGAAACACAGTAATGACAATTTTATGATTCATCCTTCTTGCTTTTTCACTACTCCTTGTTCTTACTCTTGCTTTATACCTTCACATTTGGTTTGTTTGTCATACAGGGTATTTGTCCCTGTGATAGACATATTAACAACTCCACTTCGGAAACAAGCTATTAGTCAGTGGTGAGCAAGAGAAAGTATGCAGCAGCAAGAAAATTAATGAAAATGAAATTCCAACACAACCATTATACAGAAATAATAATTGCTTTTTTCTTTTCTTTTTCTTTTCCTTATTTCCCTTTTTTCTTTTCCTTTTCCTTTTTTCTTTTCTTCTTTTCTTCTTTTCTTCTTTTCTTCTTTTCTTCTTTTCTTCTTTTCTTCTTTTTTTTCTTTTCTTTTTTCTTTTTTCTTTTTCTTTTTCTTTTTCTTTTTCTTTTTCTTTTTCTTTTTCTTTTTCTTTTTCTTTTTCTTTTTCTTTTTCTTTTTCTTTTTCTTTTTCTTTTTCTTTTTCTTTTTCTTTTTCTTTTTCTTTTCTTTTTCTTTTTCTTTTTCTTTTTCTTGTTCTTGTTCTTGTTCTTGTTCTTTTTTTCTTGTTCTTGTTCTTGTCCTTTTTTTTCTTTTCATTTTCATTTTCATTATTTTCATTTTCATTTTCATTTTCCGTTCTTGTTCTTGTTCTTGTTCTTGTTCTTGTTCTTGTTCTTGTTCTTGTTCTTGTTCTTGTTCTTATTCTTTCGATCCTAGTCAGAAACCTCAGAATTATGTTCTGCATCTTCTATTATAGACAAAAATAGTATTAGGTTAATCCAATCTTGTAAGAAGAAAATAATTCTTTGAGATTATTTTTTTAAGTTAAGCACAGAAGGCATAACACATTTCTCAAGGAATTGATTACTCTGAGAATTGTATGGATGTCCCACAGTAGCCACAGCAGATATACAATAGCTGGGCAGTGCCATACACTTTGATACACTTTGTCTAGGAGGCCTCTTCCACTTTCTAGATTGACATCTGCAGAAATCTGACATCATTAAATAAGTCTTCTTCCAAAGCAGTCTCAAGAAATGTGGTAGGAAAGAATCATTATTTGGTTGATTATATTTGGCCATTCCACTCCTGCTCCTCTTTTTGGATGTGATTTCCTGTTATTCTTAGAAGCAGGGTCCTGCCAGGGTGAAAGGAGTACAAGGCATGATCTTGAGACCCTGTCACAGTCAACAGGATGCCCCTGTAACTGATGGCCCCATTTAACTTCTTACTAAGCTCTCTTGCTATTTTCAAAGTAGAGTACAAGTTTCCTCACTCAGAGTTGCAAAACTAAAATTCTGTCCATATCCACAAAAAGGATAAAATGGATATGGACAACAAGGTGCCATGTTATGTAGCTACACTTCATAAGGGACTAAGGGACCTCCTCTTCTATCCTTTAGAAACACTTCTGAAGATAAAGGTCTGTATCTGTCAAAACCGGGCTGCACTCTGAGACGCAAAGAGCAGGAAGATACAGGGCAGTAGATATTCATGAAAAAGCTAGTGGGGAGGCAGGAGAAATATGTGTGAATCCTCACCTAAAACTTAGAAGAACCTATACAGTAGATAACATTTTTACCCAGAAACACAAGAATATTTTGTTTCATATGAAGCTGCAATCCATGGATTTAGTTATCGGGACCTCTGTACTAGACCTTTTTGTACCCACATTGTCAATGAGGCTGAGGCTTCTAATGTAGTATAAGCATTACTTGAGGTATACCTCAGATTTTCAACAGTAAGATTTTGAATATTTGCAGCTCCACCTGAATAATAGCAACTAGCTAAAAACTGTCCACTTCAACAATACAGCATCCCTCAAAGCAAGCTCATAAGTAAGAGTTTGGGGGTTGTGTTTTGTTGTTGTTTTTTTGTGGAGGTTTTGTTTGTTTGGCTTGTTTGGGTTTTGTTTGCTGCTGGTGAGGCTTTTGAAAATGTAAAATAAATATATTTTGGAAGTACACACAGTGTGCTAAATGATTATAACAGAAGAAAATTTATAGTTTTGTTGCCCATCTTATCCCTTCCACCTTTCTTCCCTGCTAGTGCTGGGGTAATGGCAGGTCTTGCAGAAGTCTAAAGGAAGAAACAGTTGAGGAGAAAGGGAAAGGAGTGGGAGAAAGAAGAGACTGATGATACTGCTGAAGATTGGGCATCCTGGGGAAATAACTGTGTGAATTGTTCACCTTCTGCAAAATTTATACATTCACAAGTTATTCCTAGTTGCACAACACAGCCAGTTTCAACCTGTGGGAACTGATTTCCTGGGGTTAAAATCTTTCTTGCACAAGAGGGTCAGCATGGGAAATGGTAATAATCTGAAGTGGTCATCTACACCCCTGACATAGTTTTAATTTAAATAACTTCTGGTAGGTGTCTGTAAAAGATGATGGTCCCTGACAGTCATGAGATGTCTGTAAAGGTGTATGAAATGTAGGATACTAAAAACTGATAAAGGTGGTGAGAATTAGTTTGTTAAGTGCTGCTGACTTGTACAGGCCACCAGTCCCATAGTGACCATGAAGTAGTGAAGTTTAAAATCTTTGGTGATGGGAGGAAAACTGCCACCAAAACTTTCTCAATTATTTTTCAACAGTCTTGGGAATCTGGAGAGGTGCCAGTGACTGGAAGCTGGTAAATGCAGTCCCAATTTTCAAGAAGGGCAAGAAAGAAGATCCTGGCAATGACAGGCCTATCAGTCTCACTTCAGTGCCTGGTAAAATTATGGAGAAGATTATCTTGGGAGTTACTGAAAAACACTTGAAGGACAACGCAGTCATTGGTCAGAGCCAACATGGTTTTACAAGAGGTAGTTAATGTTTAACAAACTTAATTTCTTTTTACAACAATATCACCCATATAGTTGACCAAAGGAAGCCAGCTGATGTAATCTTTCTGGATTTCAGCAAAGCTTTTGGTACTGTCTCTTACAGTATCCTTCTCAACATAATGACCAGAATACAGTTAGATAAAAGCATACTAAGATGGTTGAACAATTGGCTGAAAGGTCAGGCCCAAAGGATCCTTGTAAATGGGGTTACATTAGGATGGCAACCTGTCACTAGTGGTATACCCCAGGGTTCCATGTTAGGACCAGTCCTCTTCAATGTTTTTATTAATGATTTGGATGTAGAACTTGAAGGCTTTTTTAGTAAGGTCGCAGATGATACCAAATTGGGTGGAGCTGTTGATTCCTTGAGGGTGGTTAGGCCTTGCAAAGTGATTTGGACAAATTAGAGAGCTGGGCAATCACCAACAATATGAAGTTTAACAAGTGCTGGATTCTGCACCTGGGAAGGGGCAACCCTGTCTATACGTACAGACTGGGGGATGAGAGGCTGGAGAGGAGCCCTGTAGAAAAGGATCTGTGGACTTTGATCTACAGCAAGCTGAACATCAGCCATCAGTGTGCCTTGGCAGCCAGGAAGGCCAATTTTATCCTGGGGTGCATCAAGCACAGCATCGCTAGCTCTTCAAGGGAAGTGATTATCCTGTTCTGCTCTGTGCTGGTGTGGTGAGCACTCACCTTGAACACTGAGTGCAGCTTGGGATGCCACAGTATAAGAAAGATATAAAACTGTTAGAGTGTCCAAAGGAGGGCT
Source organism: Anser anser (assembly GCF_964211835.1). Classification (NCBI taxonomy): domain Eukaryota; kingdom Metazoa; phylum Chordata; class Aves; order Anseriformes; family Anatidae; genus Anser; species Anser anser. Next base: position 152,402,364 of record NC_139720.1, on the reverse strand, counting down.
ACAAAGATGATGAAGGATCTGGAGGGCAATGAGGTGTATGCACATGTCATCCCATTAAACAAATAGGTAAGTAGGCAAAAGGTATTTTGGAATGCACACTAAAAGTTTGCTTTAAGAGTTTTGCAGTCAAATGCAAAGAATGGGGTGGCCTAGAGTAGTGTGGAATTCTAGTCCCTAGTAGATACTATGCTATCTGCAGTCATTGGCAAGTTGCCTCAGCAGTAAAATGATCTTTGAAGGAAAATCAACAAAACAACAAACAAACAAGCAAACAAATAAAACACTCTCTTACACATTAAAACAGTGGCAATGTAACAATATAACAAATAATAGTTTCTAAATTAACATATAAGTACATACTCAAAAAAAAAAGAAAATAAAAAACAGTCATCAGAAGGTGATCATACGAGCTTTCTTTAACTCACACTGAGATTTTTTTTACTATAATTATTATTTAATTTATTTTTGCCATACTAGATAAGGCAGGAATATTTCAAATTCTTCAGACATACTGGATATAATTTTCAACTTGAGCTAAATGGGAAAATTATATATGTAACATATATATATGTATATGTATTAAAGAAAGAAAGAAATGCATTTGTAGAGATTTCAACAAGTAATTACTATGCCTTACTTGAATGTCTGATACAAGGATTTATGGTTTTCTCTATCTACTCAGAGATTATAATATTGCAGTACTATCTGGAAAATCAAGCACAGATTTGGTATCTTATAAGTTTTATGAAATTTTCAGCTATTTCTCTCCTCATGTGCCACTCTGGTTATCTTCGGTGCAATTCTGTTTCATAATTAAATAGCTGCACTAATGGCCAGCAACATGTCCTACACATTGCAAATAAATCTGATAAAACACATGGAATAGAGTTATGAAAGGACTATATATAGGTTCTGTATCTGAATCATTTCATTTTGTATGAACTTCACACTATTGAAATGTTACATTTAATCTGAGATTTCTATGACACACTGAGTCACTTAAAATGGATGATACTTGAGATTTGAATCCACAAAGTTTGTTCTGAAAATATTTTCTATGTAAGGTTTTAAATTACTTGGTTTTTCCTTACTTCTTAGTATTGATTACATTTTACAAAGATAATTCAAGATGAATAATATAAATATATATCATTTCCAAGTTCGTCAGAACTGTATCTGAGGTAATTTTTTATCCTGACTTTAAGTTTAAAAAGAAAAGCTTAATAAAAGTAGATATAAAAATGTATGGATTATTCCACTACTGAAGAATTGCGGAAATTATATATGAAATAGTAGCTTTAACTACTCCACTGCTAGGAGCACAAAACAAATTTAGTTATGACACAATTGCAAATACTAAGTCCTAGAAAATCATATTCTGTATCAAACTCATTAGTTTAAATGTAAGGAAGAATTCCCAGAATAAACAAGCCTACATACAATTTATCAAATAAGAACAATTTATTTGCAGAAAAAAAAAAAAAGTTTAAGACAAAGTTATTAAATGAATGAAAGGGGAAAAAAAGACAGAACACTGTCAAACATAAATGATGGAAAGTGATCTCATTCAATTGGGCAGCTACAACTTTTGGTAGGGGGTTGACTGTCTCAAACAACAATAAACATATAAAGGATACAATATTCTGAAAAAGGGAGGTGAAATAGGAGAGGATTTCAAATGAAGGTATACACATGACCTATTTTTATCAGCAAAATATATCACATATGATAGTTTATTGAACTGGAGTGAACTGCTGTCATATGTGAGTCCTAATACACAATCATTTTAACCCAAGTATATTCCTATAATTCAGTCTAACTATAAGGATTTTATAAGAAATGTGGTGTTCAGTGTTATTTAATCACTCCCTGAAGACGTTTAATATCTCATAAATATGTCAAGAGGCATTTTTAATTTCCTGACACTTTTTTTAGCCTAGCAATAATAAACCAATAAAAGTAAATGTTAGTGAGAAAACCTGTACTGCCAAAAGTACAGATGTCTATATACAGAAGGTGTCTATATTCTTACATTAAGGCACTACTTCACATAATAAATGATGTAAGGAAATAAATATAAATAAATATAAAAATAAGTGTAAGATGTTAGGGTTTTTTTGTTGTTTGTTTTTTTGTTTTGTTGTTGTTTTGTTTTGTTTTGTTTTTTAATCTGTTTGTTGCTAGCCTACTCCCCTGCCATACACATATTGAAGAATAAGAATAAAAATATAAAAATATGATCACTTGCAGTCTTCGGGACCTACTCTACTGATCCAATTGCCAGAAAATAGCAACTACATTTTATAAAATAATGATAATGATAATGACAGCAACAAATACAGCAACAACAATAACAATAAAGATGATAGCAGTTAGTTTATGACAAAGACTAATTAATCAAAGTTTTGTGGTTTTAAAATTCAGTTTACAAAAATACATAGGAGAAGTCAGACTAGCCCTTTCTGGTTCAGTGTAAGGACTTAAATAGTAATTTTCAGCATGCAGAAATCAGAACTGATGCAAAAACCTTGGCACATGTTTTTATTTTCTGTATGTGTGCAAGTGATTGCTTCTCATTTGCCACGTATGATCTATCAACAACAAATCATCAACAAATCCTGTAGCTTTTAATGTCCCCTAATCTTTCACAGTTTCACTACAGTCAGATCTGCTCTCTCCCATGGTGTAGGTAACCACTACGTACGGCACCAGGAAGCTGCACACCAATTAGCATTGAAGATCACCGATGGCACAACAGTATCTGGCCAGCAGCCTACACCTCTGCTGTCACTGTTTCCCCCAAGCCATCGCTGAGACAAAGCAGCTGAGCCTGGGAAATGTGTTAAACAAGCAGCTAACATTTCAAAGTGCAAGTCAGGCAGCTGGGTGTGCAGGGGATGAAGGAATGAATAAAATAGATTGCTAGAGTGGGCACGCTTGTCACTTTTCACAAACTACTTACAGTTAGGTCTTCTTCATAATGACAAGTGAATATTCATGTACTAAGAGAGAAAACAGGAATTAATTCCTCATCACAATAATTCTTTACTATAAGATAAACGTTTTCACATATTATATTGTAATTTGTCCGAATGCGATTAAAAAAAATAATAAAAAAAAGAAAACGGAAATAAAGAAAAAGTTTAAAGAAATGTTTCTTCCTTCTTTAATAGATTAATTGACAATCTATGTTTAATAAAAAAGTTCAATTTTTATGTTTTTGTTTTGTTTTAAATGAAATACACATAACCTCTACATGTGAGTAGTCATCCAGTTTATGTTAAAGACACAGGGAAATAAAAAAAAATATTATCAGGCAACACAAGAGTTATGCATAGATTTTAGCCACAGATAAGACATCAGTCAAATGAGCAGTAATTCTGTTTCAAATTTTGTTTCCCTTTCCTCCAAAACTCTGCTTGCTTGAACACCTAGTTCTTATACCCTAGAGAAAAATAAGATATCCCAGTCTTGATGACTTCACAACTCCCATCAGCCTAGTAGAATAAGAACTGATCTTGATTCTGTAATGTTAGATTGTGCATTCTGTAATTTTAAGGAACATTTGGGTGACGGTTTCTTACATACTGGATATGACTCAAAGACAATTAAAGTATAAAAGATTATTTTTTCTGGTCTTAATGGTTTTTAAATCAGGCCCAACACCAGACGCCGTCTAAAATATTTCTGGTTCTGTAAAGGATCAACATACAGATCGCATTGTTGCACCACTAATTCTTTTTGAAACATCTTAAGTTTATTACTGTCTTGCCTACAAAAAATATATATGTATATATATATATTTATATACATATAAGAAGACATATTAAAACAGTATTTTTATAATTGCCTGCTCTGCATTTCAGTATTTTCTGTTAAGCAAGTGGAGTGACCAGTGTCAACAGGCAATACCTCTAAATCTACTTCTTTCTGATTCAGAAAGGTTTCTGCAATCCCTGGGGACACTATTTGTGTCTGGCAAGAGCATTTCAATCTGACAGCTCCTGATTTTCAACAAGGAGGGGAAAAAGGCAGAATTAATGGATGTGAATGAGCTTTAAAGCTTGTGAACTTATCAATTACAGAAAACAACTGCATTTTAGGAAGCAAATAGAGGTACTTTGGCAAACAGGACAAAAAAAAAAAAAAAAAAAAAAGTCAGTACGTATTTTTTCCAGGCACTGATAACTATGATCAGTTTTTCTTGGTATTTTGGTCTCATAGCACTCTTGTCAGCATTGATTATTACATGAAATTAATGTGCTGCATGAAATGCATCATATACAGTACTACAGACAGGTCAAATTCTGAGATCACAGTTTAGTTTTTAACAGTGATAAAATCTTTTTTCATTCAATACTAAGTTGTTTCAATGAAAACTGAACAAAATTGAATGAAACCCTACGAAGCAATTGTACTTACACAGTTTTTGCACAGCTAGTCTATTGTTGTTCAGCTGGGGGAGGGAGGGTTCACAAATAACCTTGAGAGCTTTCATGTTTTGCATCATAAGGAATCTGATATCATATTGCTTTGTTTAAGCAGTACATTGCCTGCACCATTGAATTTACATGAATGAAGTAAAAAGAGAACTCTGAACTACTACTGCAGCATTATTACCCAAACTGTTTATTTTTACATTTGGCCCTAAACTTACTCAGGTATCTAAAAACAAAAGTATTAACAGGCGTTAAAATCATAAAGGCTTGGAGAATAAAACTGGTTATTTTTAATCTTCCTGACTATGCATCAAATCAGACATCAGACAAAGCATTTAAAATTTTAGAAAGAAGAAAAAAAAAATCTTTTAAAACAGAAATCCTAAAACGATTCAATAAATGACAACCTTTTTCAGCTACAATTAGTTTAATTTCCAAACAAAATCATTTTGAACTATAAAACTTGACATTTTCAATAAAAATGTCAAAGTAAAGCATTCTGATAATTTTCAAAGCTTATTTCCCTAATGTTCAGAATTGACAGAAATAATGAAAAATAGTTTTGACAAATCAGTATTGTTGGTGACAAACATACGATTAAAAAAAAAAAAAAACTCAGACTCCCTAATATTCAATGATTTATTCTCTCTGCATGCTATAAAACTCAGTTGGAGAGATCGTTTATCTGTTTTTGCAAGACTTGACTGTTTGTTATAAGAAGTACTTTCTAGAACCTTCCAAGAGAAAAATGACTGCTCACGGGATTTTTATTTTCTTCTTCTTTTAAAGTCATTTTAAAAAAAAGCAATGGCAAATTGACTACTGGGGTTTTAATTTAATTGGTTGGGATTACATATACAAAATAACTAATTGCCAAGTATTTGCCAGTCTATTGTGTTAATCAGCACATACTACATATACAAAAAAAATGTTTACTTCAGCTAAAAAGGGGTTAATTTTATCCCACTTTGGTCAACAAATACATCTTTATTTACATGCCTGCACTCTCTGGACCACACATTGTTTGTGTAGGCCCTCCATTTCCTTGCCAGAGTAAATTTCATCAAGCAGGGTCCAGGTTTTCACAACAGCCAACTCCTATTGCTTTTTTCCTGCAGCTGTTATGGCTTAGCTAGCATTCAGAAGTGGATGGTTTTCTAGTAGCAGAATGCAGCTTTAATTTCATAAATTCTTTTTTTCTTTTTTCTTTTTTTCTTTTTCTGCATATACAGCCCTCAATGCTACCTTTGGCATTGTAGATTCTACATTGATTCTCTCTTAACACCCTCTTTAATTGCAATATACAGCCAACTCCAGAGAAGGGCTTTCCAGGCAAGTTAATATTCAGGTGAATTCAGAAGTACACAGCTGAGCTTGCCTACGTGATCACCAAAGAAAAGGAGCCCTTTCATCACCAGAAATAGGAGAATTTATGGATGTTGCAGCTGAAAGTGATCAGTCACTGACAGGGTGCCAGACAAAGAGAAGATAGACATCAGGGTTACAATCTTGCCACCCCACACAACTGCTAGAAAGACAATAAGTCTGCACACAGTTTACAGAGCTGTCCTGAATAGGATGCCTTTTTGTCTTCTAATCATGTTTTCAAATTCTAATCTCTCTTAAAATCTTCCTGGGGGGTAAGGTGGGAGGGACTGGGAAACCAAGGCTGGCCCCAAATTCAGTGTGGCTGTAGTGAACTTGATCTTGAATGTTTTTATCTTTTAAGCTTTGGTTGACTACTTCTGACTGCTTTTTTTACCAGCAATTCCCCGGTTCTGAATCCTGTACCATAAAGTTCTAGATATGTGTGAAGAAACAAGAAGTGTTCTGCATGCCGTTATCGTATTACGCTGCTCGCTTTTATTCCCTCAGGGTAACCTGTGGTGCTACCAACCTCTTCTAAAAGCCAGTGGAAGAAGAAAGCTGTGTTACAAACTAACAACAGGGAAAATAGGTCAGAAGAGAACAAAAGTTAGAAAAATATGTTAATTTATTTCATAAATTAATAAATAAATAGACTATAAGGTAGATAAGCTGCTTAGAGTTGAAATGTTTCCTAAAGCATTGCCAGTTTACTTTTTTCCCACCTTCACCCTCCAGAAAATCCAAAGGTTTGTTGTTGTTGTTGTTTTCCCTCACAATTTCCTAAGTAACACTTATTTGTATCTTCCTCATAATACCACAGGAAGTGAAGTCTAACCTTTTCTCTCTCTCTCTTTTTTTTTCTTTTTTTTTTTTCTTTTTCTTTTTTTTTTTTTTCCTCCTAGTCCCAAAGGATAGATGCAAATTGTTTCACTCCTGTTGAATGGATTCTTTAGTGCAACAATAGTCCCACTGAGATTAGAGAGACTTCATGCTGGGGAGAAAGAAAAGACAGGGAGAAGGACAGACACACACATGCATGCATACATGCACACAAGTGTATACAGTCTTTATATAAATAAGAGCAGTCCCATGCATTTTCAAGATATGCCCAGATATCACTGAGCACATTGTGTTGTCCAGAAGGGTTGGAATGTTAATTTTCTTACCAAATAAGCTGTGTTTTGTGGTGAACAGCCTACTGTTCCTGTTATCTATGGGCTACTGGTCAGTAAGTGATAGCAGGCCATCTCCAGAAGTCACACCTGGCAAACGTTACTGTCAGGTTTTTTCATGTACCCTCAGGCTTATTACTGACCTTTACCGTTGAACCTGTTAATCTAAATGTGTCTGACAGACAGCACTACAAACATTACAAGCTGAGGTTCTGATTAAGGAAAATATTAGTCACTTTCACTTATTTGTGAGATCTAATTGAAGCATACAGTAATTAATGGCCAATAAGACAGCCCAGACTAGTCTTTGCTTTTAGGTCTGGGTCTTATCATCTTTCCCAACATTAAGTGAGCTTTACATGTGTTTAAGGTTTCCCCAAACTGCCAAACAAGACTTCCTGGTTGCAAGATACAGAGTTAAGAGGTTTTGGACTATTTTTATCCATCTAATTTTAAGGCCATGTTTACCCATCTGCTGCGCCCAAACAAAAATACAAAACCAAGAGCATATACAAAGAACCATTCAAAATGATAGGTGAATCAATAAGATCCTAAACCGAGTCTGGTAGAAAGTATGTGGCCTACAGACAGTTTCCATCAAGAATACGTTCAAACTGTCTTCCTGTGACATTTTTTTCTCTTTTACTCTGTTTCTCACAGATATTAGACTTCTGTCCTCTAGAGTTGTTTTCTCCCTTCTTCCTTGAAAAAAAGCTAATATTTGACAAGGTCTGTTAAATTTGAATAGGATTTTGTCTTGATGATCCTTGTGGGTCCCTTCCCATGTGAATCTGTGATTCCAGGAATAGTCTTGATTGATAGTATTGAAAAAATTTTGAAATAAGGTAAATGAAAGTGTAAAGTTTTATAATTTTAATGATAGCTCATTCATTAAGATAATAGAAACAACAAAAAAATTAATCACACTATTTAAAATTCATTTTTCACGTCATCTACCCCAAAAATATACTGGTATATTTGTTTTAAAGACACTATTTTCCCCTTCTGTGAGTTACTATGTAGGCGAATGTTCTAAGGATTCTGTTTTAGTAATTTTCAATGTCAGGAAATTAAATTATCTACTTTAGGGTACTTGCAAACAGCATTTTTCTTCCTTATATATCGTTGACAAAAAAATCAGAAAACAAAATTCTCTCTGAAACAGTTAAAGTGATTTCTAGCAAATGTTTTTGTTGTAATTAACAGAGATTATTTCCCCTGATGAGTCTGCCTCTGTATTAAGTATTGTATAAGAGTAACATGATTTAAAGCTAAGATATAGTAATCAACCCCCATGCCTCCCCCCCTTCCCTCCCCCCAAAAAGAGATTTTTTTTAACAAGCATAGTCTATCTGAAATATCAGTAGCATGTTCTATCATTACATGGGGCTCTGCATTAGAGAATTTTAATTCAACGTCTGGGTCAAAAGCAGCTGATAATGTAATGCATAATAGGAGTTAGGAAATAGAGTGGTGATTGCTGAATTGAGATAAATCAGGAAATTTCCTTCCCCCTTTTGCATGTTTGTAACTGATACCAGTGAAAGTTAATGCAAAAGAGGTACATATATTAATTTTACACTGAGTTGATTAACATGCAATACGAAGTTTCTTTTACTGGCAAGTAGGTTTGACACATATAAGTTTCCATTAAAATATGAATGCATGAATTCATATTCTGAGATGCTAATGTAATAGAAAATAATTATTTCCTGTGAATTTTAATCCTTTATATTCAGCATCTTGTACCCTTCTGTGAGGACAATTGTATAGCAGCTAACCTTTTATGTTTTATCCAGGGAAAAAAATCTATTAACAGATGGATTTTTTTCTCAGTCATGGAGATTTCGAATATGCTCTTAAACTATTTGGAATTAAAGAACATCAATATCAAGAAGTACTAAATTTGCTGTAGTTTTTTTAAAACTATAACAAGCCCAAACTTAACTAACATTTAGGAGTTCAATTACTACTGACTACATTCTATGGAACTTGATGTTTTGCATTGTTTTATTTTAAAGGAAAGATTGGAGTGAAGAGAGATTGGGGGGGGGGGGCGGAATCTAACAAGTTGCAAAAAATAAAAAATAAAAATTGGCAAATTGGCCATTTTTCTAATTGTGACATCCATATTCTCTACAGATAGTGATGTGATGATATGGAGAAGTATAAAAATGTCAGGAAGAGATATTCCAAGTTGCAAATATGTTTTGGCACAGTTAAATGAGAGGATCATGATGCATAGAAATCAGTATACAGAATATGAAAAGCATGTGTTAAGTCACAGCATTAAATGCTAACAAAAACATGTAGCATTGCAAAATGATTTATAAATTCTTGGCTATATGATAATTATGTTGTTACTGGAAAAAGACAACAGACTAATGTCAACTTAAGAGGAAAGTTATATCACAGCAAAATTTTCCTTCTTCAGGCACCTAGAATATCCAAAAAATGAAACACATCTCTCTTTCATATCACAGTGACTTTTATGTCTTCCACTCCACTGATTCAGAGATGAAGATAGTCCTATGGTAGACTTGATATATCTTTTTTCTCCCAGTGCTTTGAGCTCTTCACACTAAATCTTTACTTCAGGTGGTAAAGTTTCCATGTGTCTCCAGGTGGTGCTGCCAATCATTCCCCAGACCTGAAGGCTCCACGTTGCTTCTGGTTGTTGTTGTTGTTTTTTTTTTTAAAGTGCATGTACTCTCCTGTTATCTATCACACCCAGATTATGTCTACAGAAAGAATTAATGTGGACCATTAGAAGTGGGTTTACAGAGCAGAAGCTGGTGCCAGGACCTGATGACCACAGCATGTGCAATGTCGACTGTTTTTACTTCAGAGAAGATCTTATCTGGCCCCATGGGTCCAAATGCCCATCTGCAGCTGGAGTGCACTAGGTGAGCTCCCCAACACATATTCCTCATTTATTTCAGCTGACGTAAATCTAGTCTCTGCACCTTAAGACCACTCCATGACATGACTCTACATGAGTGAGGACAAACAAAAAAGTTATTTTAAAAAATGTTCTCTTGACACAAGCTAAAATGTTAATGACACGTGAATCTTCTAGGGAACGTAAAGGTGTAGTATTCACATCGAAAACTATTTTTTTTCTTAAGTAAATTGTATAATTTGGATAAGTATATTAATGCCTTCTAACTGAAACAGTAATTCCACAGGAGAAAGTACTGGCTTTTCAACAACAGTTTTTTGAGGGGGGTGTTTGTTTAAAGTTGGTCCAAAAAGATATTACTTGTTCATCACAAACCTTTTATTACAGACCTAAGCCTCAAAGCTTTTCCACAAAACTGGTTGCTATTAATAATATTTTTTTTCCAGTAAAAGTGGCTATTGATAGTCATTATTCAGTAACTACAATATAAAATAGTTCCGGCTACTGCACTGAAAATGTCTCAGCCTCAGTATTTTACGTGCAGAAGAAATTTATCACTTCATTCTTCTTGATAGAAAGACAAATTAATATTAAATCTTTTGAATTTCTCTGGATAAAACTGGCATCTGAGAGTTGAGTATCATATCAGTGTGCTTTAAAGTAAGTCTATAATAGAGATTAGTACCTCTTGTGTAATATCGTATGCACTGCATTTTGTTACACTTATTATACAAATTGAAATGAATAACAATATGCAGTTTAACATCCTATGAATATTTTTTAGTATTCTCCAACAGTAGTTAATATGCTAACCAACTTCCCTGAAAGGCATACAGATGTGGAAGGAGTCTATCTAGGGACTTTAATTATCACCTTGTCAAATTCAAGTTATTATCTTGCAAGTTCATTTCCATAAAGTATCCCCTTTGCTGTTGGATGATTTAACATGTGTCTGTTTTTTCTTATCTTATTTGTATCTATCTGGAGGCTCTAAACCCTTCAAAATTGGCTAGCTCTTTGTCAGATCCTGATGTTTACCATAACTGATTTTGTCAAATACATTTTTACAAACACTCGATTTTGCCAAGGATGGGTCTGCAAAATGTGAAGAGGAACTGGCATGCACCACCAATAATGCTACATAAATCAGACTAAGACTTCAACTATTTCTAAACAGGATTAGTTTACAGGGAATAATCAAAGAGCCTGGGGAATGATTTACCTGACAAAATTCTGGAGAGAGTCATTCTTGGCTGGTAAATCATTTCAGATTTCAAGAAGCCTGGAGTAATTCCAGCTGTAAGAATTGCATGGACATGATTTTCTGTGCTGGTCTATATCACGATAGGGGAAAAATGCCCTATGAATACTAATAGCAGTGTTTCTTTAACCTGTTCAAAGGCAGTGTAGCATGAAAATATGAAAATTATTTGTGAAAATAAAGAAAGACAGAAGAAAATTGTGTTGTTGAATTAAGTCTTACATCCTGTGCAATAGCAAGTTCAGAATTAAAGTAATATGAATTAAACTTAATAATAGTAAACAGAAAAAGAATAATGTTATGCTTTTAAAAAGGTAAAAGAATATCAGATGTATGAAGCTTATAGTATCTTATTTGTTGTAAATATGGACATATATAGTGAGAAAATTTCAAAAGAATGCACGGACTCTTCTTGTTCAAAGGCCGCACTACTCTGTTGTTTTTTGTTTGTTTGTTTGTTTTTTATTCTTTTTGCTTATATCTGTGGTATATTGAAAAAGACCATCATCTATTTTAGAAGAATAACCTGCACTTCTAAATAGAGAAGTAATGTTGTATAAAATGCAGTATTGCTCTTTCAAACTAAAGGCATGAAATTATATACACAAAGAATACTGAAAATACGTAATGGATTTGGAAAACGCCCTATGATCCTTAAACTGTTTTGGTTGATGCCCTCTCATTTTATCAAAGGTATTCAACTGATCTTCCAGCATGTTTGCATTTAACTTCCTCTGGAATTTCTGAACTCCTTACAAACTTTGCTAATGTCCCTAAGTTCACTCAGTCATGGAGAAATGAATCATCATTGTTAACTGGGCAAGTCTTCATTAAAACGCTTTCTTTAATCCCTTTTACTATGTGATTTGCTGAGCAATAGAATACCTCACAGTATAAATATTAAGACACTATTACTTGTGTATATATGCAGCATAGCATCCACTAACATGAAAATATCTCCTGAAATACGGTTACATTTTGGGTTTAAAATTACCATATATATACACACATATTCTGGAAAACTAGAATTCTTTACAAGATGTTCTATCTGGTACTAGCAATGGATCTTCAAGTGCGAACCCAATATGTACTATTTGCATTTTGGGAATACCTTGGAATATATTTTAACAGAATGAAATAGAAACTGAGCATTGATTACTACCAGAGGATGCACGAAAATCTTACCCAAGGCAAATTTGATTTCTATTTGTACTTTTTTCATACTGTTTTCCTTTTCATTCTTACTGGAAATCTTTTCTAGTCTGTAATGGATTTCCTCTGTTCATATTCAGAATTTGTTTCATTTAGAATTTAGAGAGACTACATATATATGTATAGATAAACGTGTATATGTGTGCATGTATGTTAAAAACATCTAAAACTTCTTCAGATGTATTGATATAAATCATAAGAAATGCAATGTAAGCACTTCCATTCAGTAGAATAGATAAGGATTTGTATTCAAAGATTAGTTATAATTTTTATTTATTTATTTATTTTTAAGTAACATCATATGCTCACTGCTCCCAAACACTTAATACGTAACATAAATTAGAACATAAAAACTACAAATAAAAACATTAATTTAAGGCTTAATTTTTTTTTTAGCATTAATACAACACTGAAATGACTGATGTTCCAGAGTAGTAAAACTGAATATGTCTTGACATTGGTTCACCACACTTGGAACCTACATCTCTCTCTTTAGTACCAAAACAGAACTGAGGGATGTATATTTCTAACAGTCCCCTTCTCTCAGTGCTACTTCCAAAACACTTTTCTTTTATAGAGTAAGAGACTTCAGAACAATTTTCCTCAGAAAAGAAGCACAGAGCACAAAGCACATCCTTTTATGGCATAGTGAAAAACATAACCTCAGCTCCAAGCACAGATTTCAACAGCTTCTTCTGTAATCGTTGTAATGCAGCCATCCTTGCCAACCTAACAAGTGTTCATTCTGTAAAAATAGTTTCCCTGACATGTGACATAATGTAACGGATACAGAGTAGCATTTTTTAACAGTGGTTAAACACAGATCCTTATCTTCAAAATGTATACTGGATTGAAGAATGTCTGGGAGTCAACAGTGTAATTCAGATGCTGCAATCATACTGGAATGATTATGTCATTACATCACAACATCTGGCAGACAAATAAAAGTCCAAGCAAAACTGATTTCACAGCTTTGATCTCAAGGTGAACATGTACGTATAATAAGGGTGTTTATGAATAAAAGAGGAGGAAAAACTGAAATAGTGTTGAGGTTTAACCCAGCAGGCAGCCAAGCACCACACAGCTGTTCGCTCACTCCCCCACAGTGGGATGGGGGAGAGAACTGGAAAAAGGTAAAACTCGTGGATTGAGATAAAGACAATTTAATAGGACAGAAAAGGAAGGGAAAAAATAATAATAATAAGACTACTGCTACTACTACTATTACTATTACTACTATTACTAGAATATACAAAGCAAGTAATGCACAACACAATTGCTTACCACCTACTGACTGATGCCCAGACAGTCCCTGAGCAGATATTCCCTGAGCAGCAATGGCCCCCTTGGCCAACTCCCCCCAGTTTTATTGTTCATCATGACACCATGTGCTTTGGGATATCCCTTTGGCCATTTTGGGTCAGCAGTCCTGGTTCTGTGCACCCACAGCCAGCAGGGTGGTATGAGAAGCTGAAAAGTCCTCGGCTTAGTGTAAGCACTGCTCAACAGCAACTAAAACCTCAGTGTGTTGTCAATATCCTAAAAATATAGCACCATACCAACTACTGGGAAGAAAATTAACACTATCCCAGCCAAAAGCAAGACAAACAGTTGACAATCTGTTCACCTGATTATTTAATGAAAAAAAAAAAAAAAACATAGGTAAAAATGTTAAAAAAAACAGCCTACTGACAAAAATTCATTTGTCTCCAGAAAATATTTGATTTGTCGCTTTAGATATTCAAACAGTATCCCATTTGGATCCTTTGTTTGAGATACAGAGCAACTTTCAATCATTGTCTCTACTGAATTAGTATTTTCAATGAAGATGAAGTGTTACTGCCACATGACACAATGACTATGCTACGTGGACTGTCCACTGGGACATTTCTTTTAACAGGTAGTATTTCTTTATATCTTTTACTGAGGTTAAAATAAAGACACTCTATACAAAAGCAGCCAGGCATAAATTTTACCTTTTAGCCCTAAAAGGTGTTTATTATAAACTATAATAACTTTTACAGCTAACTCAAGAAGAGAAATGTTAAACAAATTAATCAACTGTGAATATATATATATAAATGCAAACAATATTGTTTTGAAATGCTATGGCAAGTGGTATTTTTAGGAGATACACCGGAGACACGGAGGTACAATGCTTAATCTATACTGCAACGACCCATAAGGAAAAGTTTTGACCCCCATTTCCTTCTCTTCTCAGTGTGAAAAGGGAACCATTGATTTCTGCCAACTGACAAGCAGTCAGGCATACAAAACAGGTAGCAGACCTACCCATACAGTAATTCCTGTTAATTCTCTCCCCAGGATTTGTTCTGTAAGGGAAACATTGATTTTAACATTTTAGGTGGATTTTCCAAAATGATACCTTTTTAATAACCTTTTCCTTCCCACAGTACTTAGGTAAGATACAAAAGGAAAAATATTTATGAAACAATGGAAAAAAAAAATGTTTCCCAGGAACGTTTCTACTTACTGATATTCAGCATTTGTTTTCGTTTTTGCATGGTTTGTTTGCTTTCTTGCTTCATATCAGTTATGATAAACCAATCTGTAAAATCACTTAGTCTGGGTTTGTTGAGAGGAGATAGCAATGGAAACTTATTTTGTCTTTGTCTCTTAACAGCAATAGATCTCTAGTTTCTCCTAATTCCTCTCTCTTCCCTCCTACCCCTCTCCCACCTCCCCACTTTAAAAAATTAAATAAAATCCTGCTTAGATAAAGAGAATAGGTAACCGAAAAAAAAAAAAAAAAAAAAAAGGAAAACTGAGAACTGTGAAGCTGTCATGATTACATGATTAGCACCACCCAAAGGAGGTTTTTTCTAAAATTAAGCTGAAATAATTTTGCCCTCTTATCATCTTCTTTCTATACATTTGTAACTTCTGCTGCTTTCAGTGGGAATTTGAAGTAGATGAAGTGACCTGGCCATTTCAGCACTCTCTCCCCTTCTATGTTTCTCTCCTTGACATGTGCAAGTTGTGATATTACTAAGATGGCTTTGACATCCACTCAGGTTAAGAAAATAAGATGTATCCTTTGATGACTGGCTATTGTTAAAGATTTGTTCATCCTTGGAAGCTCTGTGAGGAGAATGACTAGTCCTCAGGTTTGTGTAAGAATTTGGATATCCACAATAATAAACTTTACTCCTGTCTCATAAACTTTTTGTAATATCCATTTTTCATTAACAAGAGATTTTCCCTAGCTTCTCCCTGAAGAACTGGGGGAATTCTTCCTTCAGTTATAATACTTCAGTTATCCTACATCTGCTCTGCACACAGATATCTATTATTTTTTTTTCCTACCAATTAAAATTTTCATTATTGCAAAAGTGAAATTCATTGTATTCTTATTTAATTATTTATTTTATGGTAAAGGTTCAGTAGGAAAAGGGAGGAGAAAGTAATAATTTATCACACAAATAATTTTATGAATATAATAAATCATATTAAAAAAAAAAGTTTTAATTCTTCTCAAGTCTTTCTTTCCATGTTATTTTCTCCAGTCTTAGAAGTGAGTTGGGGTTGGAGTTCTGTAAAATTCCTTTTTCTAGACCCTGAACAATTGACATACTAATCTTCTACACCTTTATATATTTTTGACATTAAAAGAAATAACTGTGCTAATTCTGGTCATTTTCAGTTCTAAACCATAGCTTCTCTGCTTCACTGTAAAGAAAAAAGAAACAGGACAAAAGGGACATTGAACTCTTTTCAAGCATCAGTGTTATTTATTTATTTTAAGAATTATCTTTATAACTCATTAACAAAAATAAAACTATATCAAAATCTGTGTTGTTCCATGTTTGCTTTAAAATGCAATACAAGACTAATCACCTTTCTGTGTTAAATACAGCTTCTTTTAAAAATGTAACAATTAAAAAAAAAAAACAGTCACCAACAAAAGGTTATCAACTCTTAAGACTTAGAGATACCAAGAGATTGTTGTTGTTGTTGTTTTGGTTTTTTGTTTTTCCCCCTTTGTCTTAGAATTCCTGATGCTTTAAACTGAATGTATATAAGCTGGTGAGCAAGTAATATGTTTAGGTAGCCATTAGTCTGTGACCAATGTCAAATGTTTTTAATTAACTGTTTGAGCAAATTTAAGAAAGCCTGCTGGGCAAAGATGTTTGCTGTCAAAAATCTTCTTTTGCCACTTGTATAAGGCAGAGTCAGAATTACTAAAATCAAAGGTAAAGGAAAAATAAAGACCCATTTCAACTACAGCAGAGTTCTAATTGTTTATAGTGGAATCAGGTGGTTAGTAAGAAAATATATTTAAAAAAAAATGCTAACAGTAAACATTCCAAGAGGTGATTAAAAAAAAAAAAAAAAGTGTTGTCAGCAATGATTATAATTATAATTCCATGCTATACCAAATATCTATATATATTTATTTTTAATCAATAGTTAGGCCTAAATAAAATCAGATAAAGCTGAGAGAAATGTAAAATACCACTTGAGAGCCATGACACTACTGCATTCAACACATATGAATGTGAACCTGAAACACACTAACATCCCCACTATAAAAATACAGCAGATGAAGAAGATGCACAGATACTCCTGGCTCCTTGTATCCATTGCACACTTATCAATACAAATTAAAGAAGACATAAATTAGCCACAGAGAAACCAGGAGACATATTATAAAGGATATATTTAACCCTGTCCTACTATATTTGCTTCTATTGTATCTCCTTTGTCATGTAAGTTACACCTACTCAAACATCAAATCCTGTATAGAACTTGCTGTGGGAAACTTTATGTTACACAAGGGCTACAATTTTGCCTCCCAGGTATGATAAAAGGTACTAATTTCTAGGTTAAGGAAGACCCCATAAGTTGAGTGAGTGCCCAGAAGAAAGGTTAGTCACTCTAACTTCTTTCCTTGGGCTGCCTCCGGATCTGAGCACCAGCCTCTCTAGGGTAGCAGGTCAGCCTGGTTGTGCGGGGGCTTTCCAGTCACAGGAGCTGTTCAATGGGGTATGTGCATAGGGCATCTTCACCCAGCTTAACAGCGTTTATTGCATCAGCTGAGAGCACACCAGCGCACATTCGCAGTCCAACCTGAACCTGCCCTCTCTCCCTCTACTGCTGCTGGGTGTGAAAAAAAAGAAAAAGCAAAGCAAAATGAAGAGAATAGAAGGGGGAGTGGGGAAGGGGGGGTGACAGGAAAGATCTGTTTTACTGTTCATTCACTCCTCCGCATTCAGACACTCCAATGCAGTAACTAGCTCAGCCCCAGGCTCCCCTTACAAGCACAAAAGAAAAGCAATCCCATTCAGAAAGAGACCATGAGTTATTGATCTCATGCTGGACGTTATGTTCGGTTCAGCAGCACTGTCAGCTCTCTCACACGGAAAGCTTATGTTTCCCACCAACTCTGTTGAATGATACTCAGCTTTTTGAAAATGAAGTGCTGGGGACTAGGGGTCAAGGGCAAAGACATCTCGGCTTTCATCCTGAGACTTCAGGACACCTTCTGGGTCATGATGAAGCGTAAGCCTGCCAGGAATTAGTTGTACAATTGTACTGTGGATCTTGTTTGCTGGAGGGGCAGGCAGTTCGTGGTTCCTTCACTTTCTTATTCAGCCATTAGAAAATGAGCCATAAAGCCATCACTTGTTAACATACATTAGATTTATTTTCCCCATTCAGATTAATGGACGAAGTTTTTTGCTAACACACTTTACAGTTCATTTATTTAACTCATTTGCAGAAATATGCAGAGGTTTTTTTTAATCACTGAAGAGATTAAATGCAAAACTGAAATTAAAAATGTATTTCTTATAACATTTTTCACTCTTAAAAGTGCCCACAGCCTTCTTTTTCATGTACTTGTAATTTTACATAGCACTACTGTATACATAGGCATCTTGTAGTCTCTATAGCTACTTGATAGAAAGCAACAAGGATTTTTGTATTAGTTGTTGTTAGCATAACCCAAATCCAAAACATGCAGTCCTTAATAACGCCATGTTAAGTTCTTGTTTGGGAAGTTAAGAAATAAAATGTTTGGCCATTACACCTTTATAAGAACTCTAAAGGTCAGTATTATAATTGTGTCATGAAGATAGTTTCTCATAAATTGCTCAGTGAGAGTCTTTTTTTTTTTTTCTTTTTTTTTTTTTCCACAAATATTGTCACATTAATACAAACCCCCTGTTCTCACAGAGTATGTCTGTTCTTAAGTGAAGGACTGAGTAGGCCTCAAAAAGTAGCAAGAGCTGGAGGGACACAGATATTTCTGAAATGATCAGAGGAATAAAACGAATTAACAGAAAAACAAAGGGGGAAAAAAAAATGAAAATAGGAGTGTGTATTAAATGGGTCCCCAGAGCTGAGGCACATACGGAAACTCTTTTACAATCTTACTGTCTTTACCTCAATACAAATTCATTTTGCCTGATTAATAACTACTGTCATTCCACAATCACATTCATTGTCAGTCACACTCTCCTGAAATGAAGTGTCAGAAACTGGATGCACTAATTCCACCAATTGAAACTTCAAAATTAAAAGTAAAATGATTTACTGTGAGTGTTTACTGTAAATGTAGTCCTTTAATCTTCTTAAAGCACCCTGAATCTTCTCTAAATCTTTGTTTTATTCATTAAGAAAATCACTGAATATGTTATGCTAACCTATTCAACAATTCTGTGGATATTTAAATATTCACTCTTTTCACTGAACTTTTGATTCACCACATTTTGTATTCGTTATACATAACCCTCTATGGCATAGTCCTCTAAATTATATATTCTTTATGCCTATGCTTGGAAAACTAAATTTTTTCAAATAGGACAATGAAACAAAAAGTTTTTTCCGTGAGTAAAATGCTTCTAGAGTGAGTACGGAGATGAGTACTAAACACAAGCATTATGAAATTTTATATATTAACAAACAGGAAAAAATTAAAAAGCAACAAACCACCAGGTAGAAAAAATCAAATATCCTGATTTAACTAATGAAAATTAGAATGAAGATTTCAAATAATTGGCTTGATTTATTTTATTTTATTTATTTTTATTTTTTATCATCTGAAGATTGTTGTATCTGATGAATCTAAGATAAATAGAGTGAAACAGAAACTGTTCTTTCTTTGACATGGAAATGCCATTTCATCTATCAAATACAGGCCTATCAACTCTTAACCATAGCTATATTAGATCAATGTAATTACTTGAATTACTTCACTTTAAGTGAAACCTACAAAAATTTTAGTACTGGTTCTTTCTTCTCACTTTCTTTCTTGTTTTCTTTAACCCCCCACTTTTTTTTTTTTTTTAATCCAAAAGAAGATTATAGTTGTTCAGGAAAAAGATTTTCTTTTTTCTTCTTACTCGGACCCTCAGAGAGATATTAAAATATACTTGCATTCACTGCAAATTATTGTCCAAGTATTTAAACATTTTATCTCCACTTTCAGTTAAATACATCTAAAACACCACAAATTACTATTCCATTTTCCTTTACATGACAGGAAGATAGTTCAGACAAAAGGAATAAAATCCTATTTTGCACTCTGATTCAGTACTCAATATCCTATAATCATTACAAAACAAGACACAGGCTAGACAGAGGAGTGAATTTGCAGTCTAGTATATGGATCTGTTAACATGTCATATCTTAGCTTCACGTATCACTTCTTACATTAAAATTCAAGTGATAATATGTTAATACTGGTAGCTAGAAAGGATAGTACAAATAACATTATTCATTAATGGACATAAATAAATACAAGTTAGTAAGATAATTTTGTGTTGCTTCTTTGGCTAGTGTGTCACAAAATTGAATAGAAATATTAAATATAAACTTCTCTGATTTACTTCTCCTATATCTATTCTTGTATTTTACCAGTTGTGTGATATTCAGTTTGGTGCCTTATCGCCTTATACTGTCTTTCTTTGTCTTTGTCTTTTGGTACTTCCTTCATTTGCAACTATGGTTTATATATATATATATATTATATATATAGTACGATTATATATATAATACGATTACATATATGTATATATAATACGGTTCAACTCATCAGGTATCTTTATCATACTGTTTCTAGTAAATTCTTAGAGAACCTTTGAGAAATGTTATATGGTCACTAGTTTACATGCAATGTGTAAAAACTGAATTCTGGGGCAACAGGGGTAAAATTCAAACTAATTTGCCGAGATAAAAATGTTTATCTTCAAAAACAATGCAAGCCAAAAATATTGAGTAAAATTAAAGCATGTGAGTCATCCAGACTACATCCTAACCAATGGGACCAAATAATTTTTGTTAGGTAATTTTATTTTTTCTCCTTTTTTATTCTGAGACATAATTCTGACTTTGTGAACAAAATGTCAGGTGCTTTGATTGGCCTTTCTATTATATGCCTTTCTTTCTTCTGCTTTTTGTTTTGTTTTTAATATGCCTCAATTCTTTTACCCAGTTCATGTCTGCACTTGCTTTCTTATGGTTTGTTGTGGCTTTGTGTTATATTTGAATTTTAATTTGTATAAAGATGGCTGGCTGTTTGAGTTGCCTGTCAGCAACTGCCCTCTAACTTCAGACCATGACCTCTTGTTTTGCAGCTAGTTACTATCTCTGTTTCTTGCTGGTATCAATTTGTTTCTGCTTCATTCAGGATCAGTCAGCTAGGCTCTAGATCTCTTACCATGCTCTCACTGGAAAACATCTTTCCATACCTTATGAAGAAAAGAAAACCCCAAACGTAAATGAAAGGAAATGAAACTGTAGCAGGTAACAAAAGCCAGTCCTCCCACCTATTTAGAGATATTTAAGGACAGATAATGTTTATTCACAGACTGTGAATAAGAGATCACTTCAGGACCAAATGACAGAATTCTTAAATTTCAAGAGGCAACACTCAGCTAAGAGTAAGAGATCTCAAATAAAACCCACCAATACTGCATATCTGGTAGCTATAGAAATATATTGGTTTCCATAAGTAAGAAATGACATTTTAAACCATGTAATAATGTAATCTGTGATTATATAAAAATATAATCTGTGATTATATTAAAATGGTAGGAAATTTTCTTCCCCCTTTAAAATAAATATATGAGAAATATGGTTAAAACTTAAGGAAATGTTTCAAAATAGGACAGAAGGACAGAATATTTAAAAATGTTTACTTTATATCATAATGACCATTGCAGTTAAAAAGTAATGACCACATTTAAATTGAGGGAAAAAAAATAAAAAGAAATATAAGAAATATAAAAGATATAGATTTAAGTGATAATTTTTTAATTATTTAAATAAAAAAATATTATCTCCCATAGGTTTCTATGATTTGTTAGCATGTTATTTGTAGGAAGTCAATAGAAAACTAAATAAGATGTTTAATTTGTGAATATTCTTGTCATAAACTCTAGAGTTACATTTACCCATTCAAGTAAAAAGACTAACAAATTATCTTTCATTTGACCAATTATTATTACCCAACACAATTTTAATATTGAGTAATAAACTACAGATTTTTAAAGAAAGTAAAATAAATTTGTGAAAGAAAAATATTTTCTGAAATAGCTACCAGAGCTAACTAACTAACTAAATAGTAGAGTTAATTGTTTACTATAAATATTTGCTCTATTCCAGTAACAGTCCTGCCTTGTCAGAATTCAGCAAGGAGAAATTATTAATAAGATCTAACACCTCATTGAATCCTACTACTCCTTCCCCAGTCATAAAGGTTAGACTGGACCTTTCTAATCCTTATTCAATGCATACTCCCCAGCCACTGGAAAGCTAACAGATATACTCCTTTATTATCTTAATTTTCTGATACATACTGGCACATATAAAATATTTATATCACTATCAACAGAATAAATTCATACAGCTTAAAGAGTACTACACATTTTCTCTGGAGACACGGTAGCATTAATTCAATTATACAATACCTGATTTTAATATTTTGTTTATGCCTTTAATAAGCTTTTGAGAATTTTTAGTATGAGACAAATATTTCTAGGAATCTAAGCACAATAAGACTCACATATTCAGAAGAATTCTTTAGTAGTAATCTGAGAATGACACTTTATTGTGGCCATTTTGCCTGGAGAAAGATCTGAGTGGGGAAAGATGAATGGACAAATGTGCTGCATCACTTACACTCAAGGCAAGAGTGTGAACCTTTAACCATTTTAGTTTATTAATATAAAGTCCCCACAAAATCCAGTCAGGACGCCCATACAGAATCCCCTGCTTGAGATTAAAATAATGTTTAACTAAAAACTTGTTCTAAACTTATGTCATACTATATGGAAATGCAGAGAAATTGTGACTAGAACTTCAAAGTGAACATTTAAGTTCATAAGAAATTGCATCCTACCCTCAGGTGCCAATTTCCTACGTTTCTATATAAAAAGGAAGGCTGGTTATTAACCTTGGCCCAGTTTTTAGCCGTTTTATAAAATTCCTTTCCTGCAGTTGTCATGTCCAAATATTGAGAATGCCAGCAGAGAGATGTATTTTTCTACAATGACATACAAAAATGTTTCTGAAATCTACATTGATTATTTCCACAACTACGTTTTTATTCACAAATTTAGTAAATGTTTAAGTATTAAATGAATATTAAATGTGTAAGTATTAAAAGAAACCAAGCAAATTCATCGTATCCATTATGACATATATCTCACAGGCTCCATTCAAACAATTCTTCTAACTATTGCATGCTTTTGAGGTCAGTAGTTTTTAATCTTTCATTGGTCTTTTCTTACACACTTAGAGTGAAATGCATTTAGCTACCTCTGTTATTTCATCAGACTCAGTAAGTTATCAGAATTATCTGCCACTGATTTTTCTATTTCCCCAAACATACCACAGAACAATTTATCTGAGCCTGGTACTTTATCATCCTTTAATCGTTCTAATTTTACAAACACTTTATATGATCTGGTGCTCATAAAACTCATGTTGTATTTCACTTTCACAGAAAATTTATTCCAGACTTTGGATTATGGTCTACAGCTGCACTCATAAATATCATGGCAAAGAATTCATTTATGCTAAATTACGTTCCAGAGATGTACAGAATCATTCATACCATTCAGAATAACACCAAAATTCTTATTTCTGCCAGCTTCCACAAAAAATTTGCCAGTTCAAACTTCTCTGTCAATATATTTTGAAAGCAAGGGAAACACACAGGGCTACTGCTGAGAACACATTCAAACAGCTCTATGGTTGTCAAGATTTAAAACTCTGTGCAGATATACTCATTTAAACTTAAGTCTAAGTTGGAACACTATAAATAAACTGAAGGAGTTGTAGGAAAAGTTGAAGGAGGAAACATGATGTTCCCATGGTAAGTACTTACTCTTCATTGTCATTTTCAGTCTTTTAGAAAGAATGCTTTCTGCTTCTCATTGGAATCTCCCCTACCAAGACACTCAGTCCCAGAAATCTGTGGATACTAACTCTTCATTAGTTTGAGTCATCTCAAGTAAAAGTGAAGAAATCTTCATCAGTCATTATAACAATTTTCTGTTTTGCTTTTTTCCCCTCATATACTTTTTGAGAAAAGTGTGGCAAAATAGTAACCTGCAACTCAGAACTATTTAAAAATTACTTCTTCCTGTCACCAGACAAACATTGTTTCTAGATAAACATGAAACCCCATAATCTATTTTGTGTTCAAAATTTACAATTAAAATTTATTTTAAAAAGGGCAGAAAATCCAATAACATTCACAAGTATAATTCATATTATTTAAATACATACCTAAAACTTCTTTCCATTTGTTTGACCTAAGTGTATTGAGAAGCCCATGAATGTTTATAAAAAAAAAAAGAAAAAAATAAAAAAAGCAAGTTAAGAAAAAACAACCTTAAGAAACTAGTGGGAACTTTCATTGCAAAGGTGTTAGTGTCAGCTAGAAAACTGAGGTATCTATGCACATTGGCGATTTATCTCTAGTAGCTAAAAACAATTTACACCCATGGAATGTACATATTCCTTGATAACATCCATAATTAATTCCCTAATGGGGGACAATTCCTATGTTCTATTAGTCTCTTAAAACAATTAAAACATTTAGAAAGAGCAGAAGAATTTGGGGATTAGTTCACATATGAATAGTGTCCAATTTAAAATTAAAACATCAACCACCACAGCAAATGTTACGGATATAATCACTGTGTTTATAAACTAATGAATGCACTGGAAAGGATAAGATTATACATAACATTAAATAGCAGAGCTTTAGATTAATATCATTATTTAGGGATCATGGGATGCAAATATTTTAAAATCAAATACTGCAATTTTCCATATCTCAAGGTGGACACATTTTTTGCTATTGTTTTATGTGAGAGCAAAAAGAAAATGAAAAACAAACAAACAACAACAACAACAACAAACTTTTTTTTTTTTTTTCTTTACAAGGGATCTCTGTTTCTAAAGCGATTCAGTGGTTAAAGTGCTTTTAAGGATCTAGTTTTGTGTCCACTTCCCTAACATGAGCTCCCATCATTTTTAACAAGTAATTCTATAACAATACCCCCAATACTATGATCCATATTCTTTCATGGAACACCAGCCTCCATGCTGATTATACACAGCGAATCCACGTGCTGGAGACCTTCAGAGTCTATACAACATTACCTGCCATAAATTAAGAATTAAAAATATTTACCTGAAGTGTGATGGGATGCCCCAATAGAAGCTATCAGATTTGCTTGACAAAGAATCAGTATTCTAGTTTAGAATGGCAATAATTATTATTAATAATAATAACAATAATAATCACAGAATCACAGAATTGTAGGTGTTGGAAGGGACCTCGAGAGATCATCGGGTCCAAATCCCCTGCCAAAGCAGGTTCCTTAGAGCAGGCTGCCCAGGTAGGTGTCCAGACGGGCCTTGAATATCTCCAGAGAAGGAGACTCCACAACCTCCCTGGGCAGCCTGTTCCAGTGCTCCGTCACCCTCACCATGAGGAAGTTCTTTCACATGTTGGTACGGAACTTCCTGTGCTCCATCTTGTGGCCATTACCCCTTGTCCTGTCCCCACAAACCACTGAAAAGAGGTTGGCCAAATCCCTCTGTCTCCCACACTTCAGGTATTTATAAGCATTGATGAGATCCCCTCTCAGTCTTCTTTTCTCCAGGCTGAACAGACCCAGGTCTCTCAGTCTTTCTTCGTAGGGAAGATGCTCCAGGCCCCGTATCATCTTTGTGGCCTCCTGCTGGACTCTTTCCAGGAGATCCCTGTCTTTTTTGTACCGGAGAGCCCAGAACTGGACACAGTACTCTAGGTGAGGCCTGACCAGGGCAGAGTAGAGGAGGAGGATCACCTCCCTTGACCTGCTGGCCACACACCTTTTAATGCACGCCAGGATCCCATTGGCCCTCTTGGCCACCAGGGCACACTGCTGGCTCATGGTCAACCTGTCATCTACCAGGACCCCCAGGTCCTTCTCCCCAGAGCTCCTCTCCAGCAGGTCGGCCCCCAGCCTGTACTGATACGTGCGGTTGTTCCTTCCCAGGTGCAGGACTCTACACTTGCTCTTATTAAACCTCATTTGGTTTCTTCCTGCCCATCTCTCCAGCCTGTCCAGGTCTCACTGAATGGCAGCACAGCCTTCTGGCATGTCACCCACTCCTCCCAGCTTTGTGTCATCGGCGTACTTGCTGAGGGCGGACACTATTTCCTCATCAAGGTCATTGATGAAGATGTTGAACAAGACCGGACCCAGCACCGACCCCTGGGGAACACCACTAGTCACAGGTCTCCAGCTGGACTCTGTGCCGCCGATCACCACCCTATAGTAATAATAGTAATAATAGTAATAACAGTAGTAATAGTAGTAATAGTAATAGTAATAGTAAATGGAAATGCTAACAATTGTTGTGGTATTAATTATTTATTCTTGGCACTTCCAGATTTTTACAAATCCCTTACTAAATCTTTTTTTCTTTCAGAATTCGACAGCTTTTATCTCTAATCAAAATTATGACTCTGGTATATCCCTTTCACTGGCCATATGATAGATGATAAGACTGAAATTAGTCTTCCTTTAGCAAAATGCACTTTAGCCACTGTAAACAGGAAAGGAAAAGTAATATTTACTTTTTATTTTTTTTTACCTTGGCTGTAGCTGATATATGGAAAAAGATGGACTTTAAAGATTCTCTGAAGAGCTTGGTGAAAATGTATCTGGAGACAATGAGAATTTAGGGTCAGAATGACATATTATTAACAAGAGAAATTAAGAAAGATGAATTAAACAGAAAAAAAAATGTGATGAACGAGAGACATAATGAAAGAAAACATCTTGTCAGAAAGAAAAATAAACTGATAGGACAGAAGCCTATGAGAGAAAACAAAGTAAAGAAGCAGTAACAAATGTAAAGAGCAAGTGATGCACAATAAGATGACTGTGAAATGTACTACGTACTCAAACATAATATCAAAGAACTTGCAGCTTTTGTTATGCTCCTTCAAAAGCCTTTCCCCTCTGCTGCCACCCACCCCATCCTCCCACACCTCTACCCCTCATCCCCCACCACACACACACACAAACCAAGAGACAGGACAAATAAGTACACTCCAGCAATCAAAAAATATTTTTTCATGTCTACAATTGTAATCATGTAATTTTGTTTGTATGTTTGAACTTGGATTTTAAACAGTGCAGTAACAGGTTTGTGATTATTCTTTTGCCTGATTTTTTTTTTCTTTTTTCTCTAGTCAAGCAAAATCCTCACATCAGAGTCCATAATTCTTTCTTCGTTATTTCTCTCTCCTCTTCTACTGTAAGAACTCTCTTTTATTTAGTTTTTATATTAATTTTATTTTAATTTTAGTTCAATATTTAGGTAAAAACTGAACAAAAATGAGAATTATTTTTTCAGTCTAACGCAGATGAGCATGCAAAGTGTCCAACATCAAGCAGAATTTATAATGTGCATGGAGGGGCCTTAAACTATCATGGTAGGTAATGATGTAAATAAATGTTAGTAAAAGTAACACTTTGATTGTGCTGTGTAGTACTAAATACTGGAAATATTAAGCATAAAACTTAAGAATTCTAAATAGTAACTGAAATTATTTATACAGTTTCAGAAGTATAAATATAAGGAGAGAATTTTCTACTCCAAAATAACATTCCCAATTCTCATGAGTCACATTGTCTAGTAATATAATGAACAAACATTGAAAGTGTAAAAGAAGACAAATTCTGTGACTTTGCTTCTATAAACTTATCACTTAGGTGAAAGTCTCACTAGAATCATTCTTTACATTATTATTTTATACAGACCCAGGCTAAACAACATGTAATCACATGGCTAATCATCTGATGGTTTGCAAGACCACCCATGATAGTACATGATTGCAGAATCAGGACTTATTCTAAATTTGGGGAAAAAAAAATAAAAAATAAAATAAGATAAAATAAAAAGATAAGATAAAAAGCGGGAAACTGAAACCTTTTTTTTTTTTTTAAAGGGATAGTTTTTTTTTTCCACATTACAGTGTGTCTGCCATAAAAGGTTCATGTATCTTATCAGCATTTCATTAATAAATGGCTGACTCCAAAGCAGGTGTTCAGGTATCTTTCTATAAACATCATAATTCATACGGACTGACACTTTTGGAGACATACATCTTTAAAACCAAATAATTTGGCCGTATTTGAGCAGCTAGCAGTCAACAAAAAGCATCATAAATCCAAAGAACATGATAATGCTTTGGCAAACATGAGGAATAAAGCTCAGACTTTGTGTTTGGTAAGTCAAAGGCTGGCTTTCTGAATCATTCAAATAAAAACAGTATAGATTTATGCAGCATCTTCAATATGCCTGCAATATGACATTGACCATGTCAAACTAACTATGCCTTAAAGCTTTGATAGTGATCATCAGATTTCAAAAACAGGGAAAGGTATTTTTGAACCAGGATTCAAAGAACTTTACTTTTATAATACAACCCAGGAATAATGGAGTTTTAAAGACATATGAAAGAGGTTAAAGGTTAGCTATGTAGTCCTAAAACAAACAAACAAACAAAAATAGTAGCAGAGTGTTCAGCTTTGTGATTAAGAAAAAAGTATCAAGTATATACAAGTATCTGCACAATTTCCATGACTTTACATGCCAACAAAATTGGATATGACATACAGCTATATCCAGACTTATGCTGAAGTGGATTTGCACTTTCTACTGTTAAAGAAGTGGGAGAGTTAAAGATGAAATCTGTTAGAAGAGATACCTCAAAAAGAGGTCACGAGGCTTTTTTTTTTTTTTTTTCAGTCTTCTGCCATAGCAAATGTAAGCTGAACAGATATTGAGGCAGTAGGCAAATGACTCGGCTGCTTTCTAAGCCCTGACCTGAAATTACCTAAGGTAACAAAGATAAAATACCTGATTTTACTACAGATGCGGGGAAAAAAAAAAAAAAAAAAAAAAAAAAAGATGAAGTCATGAGCAAAAAAAAACAAACATTGACACAAAAAAAAAAAAAAAAGGGACTGAAAGGCATTTCTGAACATTAGTTCAACCCAGGAGAGGTTGAAAAGGAGAAGAGATTTAGATTCGGGGTTAAGAGGAAATTCTTCACTCAGAAGGTGGTGAGGCAGTGGAACAGGTTACCCAGAGAAGTTGTGGCTGCCCCATCCCTGGACGTATTCAAGATCAGTTTAGATGAGACCCTGGACAACCAGATCTAGTGGGTGCCGTCCCTGCCTATGTCATGGTTGTTGGATCTAGATGATCTATGAGGTCCCTTCCAACCCAAGACATTCTATGATTGTATAATTTTATTATTTATACTGGACAAGGCAAGAAGTAATTAAATTAATTAAGAGACTGGGTTTGCCACCAGAAAGAACTAACTTTAGGGGTAGAGAATCACTAAGGTAAATTGCGTAAGGAAGTCATAATATCTCAGCAATAAAAGCTCTTTAAAAGTGACTTGGAAAAATGTGTCTTGAATGACGTGTATGGTTGATCCTGTTTTAGGGAAGGCAAATCCATACATATTATAACATATCAAGACTTTCCAATTATATTTTCTTATGATTCTAAAAGACATGTTCTTTTTAAGTAGATTTCAGTTATTAATACAGTTATATTAATAATATCTGCTGGTGCTGTACTTCACAGAAGCAAAATATAGCTTAACATATCAGTCTGACATTGTTTGACAGTGAAATATAGACCTGCACAATTAAAAATTCTTGTATGTTAATATATGGAATTTCTTAATGAACACAGCAATATTGATTATTTGTGTACTGTATATTGTCTCTCTAATATCTGTTAAACCTACTTGTTCAAAACCTACTTGCTTTTTAAAAACAAAATGAAACAAAACAACAACAAAAAATACAAGAACAACCAAAAAAAATGTGTTTTATCTAATTATCTAATAAATTAATACAACAAGGAAGCTCATTAAATTCAGAGCAAGGAAGAAGGAAAAGGTGTTGTTAGAACTTAATTAGTGACATACAAAGATACCAATTAACACCTATAGCTCAAGAAAAGGAAAAACTTTTTCATGCGGCATACTAAAAAAAAATACATTCACAGCTGGTTACACATTTAAGTGGCATGCAACTACATTTGGTGCTAGTGTTGATGTTAAGTAAAAAGGATCATGTAAAGGGGAAAAAAAAAAATCTTCCCCAGAGTAGCAACCAAGATTCCATTTTATTGGTATGAACACCATCTCTTTAGCTATTAAAATTAATGACAGAGTAATTATGGAAAAAACTGTGCTACAGAAATGGCTAAGAATGATATCATCTTTTTTTTCTACCATATGTACCACACTAGTATGTACCAATAATAATTTTAAATATACAGTTTCAAGTTAACACCTCTGAGAAGCTAGAAAACAATTATTTTCTATTTAAGATAACAATCTGACTGCTAAGAATATGATCTTTCTTAAAAATAAATCCTTTTTTACTCTGAATGATGTTAGCATGCAATCTAAAGGTCACTGAATTTAAATAACACACAGAACCATCCAAATATATAGATCAAAATGAGCATGAGGAAGAGCTATATCCAATAAAGAAAACATTGTTAATTTTTGATATGCTTTCCCATCATATAGAGATTCTTCTCCCTGAAATGAATGAAAAGACTTAAGTGTCTCCAAATGAAAGTGGTTAAAACAAGACTTTAGGATGGACAAGAAGCTGTAAATAGTTAGCCAGCAAGAAATGTTGTCTTCAGGGTATATATGCAATGCAACATGTTTCCGGAGCTGAGACATTGAGGCCTGATGGGAATTTTGTTATATTGACAAAGGATTTAGAGCAAGCCCACTGCTGAAGGAACGAAGAATCGATATTCTGGTTTTGTATGTTTTTTTTTTTTGTTTGTTTGTTTTTGTTTGTTTTTGTTTTTGTTTTCAGACAGCTGAAATAAGGCTTTTTCCTTTCATGTGTAACAGCATGTACACATTTCAACAATAAATAGTATTTGTGTATGGAAGAAAGAGGAAGCAATCTTTATTCCTTCTGTTGAAAAGGAATCCAAAAAACCCTAAAACTTAAAATCCCCAAGCTGTAAGATAAAGTGTACAAGAAGAAATGAGATTACCTGAATTATTAGCTGTCTTATTGATTTAGGAATCAGAAGGTTAAATATGCTAATAAGCATCTAAATTCAAGAGCTATCTGAATAGAGTAAGAACAGAGAACATGTTGCAAAGTAGTTTTTAAGTATCTAGGCAGTTCTGAAGTGCAGAGGATGAGAGGACACACTTACTTGCAGATCTATGGACTTACATAGATCTATAAACTTCTTAATGTGCTTCAAGGTTTCCCTGGAGAGCTTATTTTCAGCACAAATTCTGTGCATGCTGAACAATACACACTTTTTCCTGCTGCTTTTTGCAAAGCAGTTCCCCTCCTGGTGCAACAAAATTTGAAGATGTCCAACAGCCATCTGTAGATCACTCCTTTCAACATGAATGCAAGATCCTCCAGCACTTAGCACTCTACATGTGTGCCATTTATGCCTAGACCATCATTAACATAATTCCCTGTGAAAGCATAATATGGATGCATACTTCCAGAATCATGAAGAACCATGCCAAATGAAATCATGGTCTTTCCTTCTTTGTTTAGCAACAGTCCATCATGTAGCCCTTGATTCATCTGGTACCAAATGGGCACTGATATATTCAGAAATAGGCAACTCTGAGTATGTAAAGAATCTACCAACTATACTTGTAGGATTACTCTCTGAAAATTGGTTTTTAATTACTAATTTAACCTACTACTTCTTTCTATTTATCCAAGTCAAAACACTATCTCATCAAACATTTCTAGTCATGCAAAGTCTTCATCCTTCTCCAGTTTATTACACCTGGTTTGTCCTGATATGGGATTCATGTGCCTAGTTGTAGGCACCTCACATTTTTTGGATGCTTTCAGTATCCTGCCAGTACTCTCTAATTGCTGTTGCAGAAGAGCACAAGTTCTGTGTCACATCGGCCAGCCTGTCACGTAAACTGACATCAGGTGGCACAGTTCAGGCATCTTAATCTCTTCCTAATTTTTTTCTCTTGTCTTTCTTAAAGAGGGATAAGGAGGGAGGCTTGACCTGATGAAAAATTCACAAAGACTGGACTGGGCTTCTCAAATAATACATAATCTCAAATATTACATAATTTACATAATTTTAGAATGTAAAAAAACAGAGATTTTTAGAAGACCAGTCTGGCGTTAAGAATCTTATAAAACCCAGAGAATTCAAATTTTATATCTGCCACCTCTCAATAGAGTGTTGTCTGCATCAAGCACCTAAGCCTTTTTCTTGCCTGTATTGTCTGTTTTTCTCCCTCCCTTTCTCCCTTTTCCTGAGCCATAAGTTTTATGTTTTGTATATAGTTTGTATATGAAGGAGGATGAGGGGCAGGAGAGGGCCAGGGAGCTCAGCAATTAGACAGAAAGGACAAATAAGTTTTCACACAGTAATATGACTTGCTCTAAACTGAATTGGTAATATATAATTCAGTAGTACTTTGATAAACATTTTTTGAAGTAAATTAGAAAATAGCAAACACTAATTCTAATAATTCTAAAAAGCTGGATTTCCCTTTCTTCTTTAAGTGTGAGCATTTGTTTAAATTTCCCTGAAACATGGTGTGACTCAAAGAAGTAACTAGGAGTAGTATTCAAAATGCATATAACTTTGGAACCAATTAAGCAATTCCAACTCTGCTGGATTAGCATTTGTAATTCTCTCACAGTGGGTAATCTTTCAGCCTTAGGTCATGGTAGAAAGTTCCATCATTGAACAACTCTTGATTTTGCAAAATCAGCTACGTTAATTGCAGGTCAGATGCTCTTCCAAAATTACAGAAGAGAGGATGTGTCTTTGTCAGGAGGGTGGATGATGTCAGCTTTCCAGCTGAGGTAATAGATGAGAGAAAAACAATTGGAAAATATCTTTTATAAATATATCTAATGACCCAATCAACACTTTCTCTCCATGTATGCATTTTCAGTGGCAATTAATTTCAAGGCCTCAGCAGTTCTTAATATATTTCAATAAAAATTCTGAAGAGAATAGCAGAACAAATATAAATTCTTAACTTTACTTAATGTGTTTGAACATTACTCTAATCCTCATTCTGAATAACAAAAGAAGATTTATTTAATTATATTTATAAAAACAAACAAATAAACAAAAAATTCACCAACTTTAAAAAATCTGGAACAATTTTAGGCCATTTTCATCACAGCAGTATTCTATAGCCATTATCTTCCCTTCTTCAGAAAATTATTATTACTATTTAGAAAAACTGTTAGAAAATTATAAGAAAACAGGATCTTTAAAATGTAGCTTTTTAGTCAGACTGTAGAACATTGACTTCCTTATCTTACTTTTCTGTCTTCTACCAACTTTTCCCAATATATATATATGCAACTTTTTTTTTTTTTTTTTTGACTTGGCTTCAAATTGATCGCAGCAATGTCAATTTTAAGTTATTGTATGGTCTCTTAGATAACTTAAAAGAACATGAAATGTAGTAATCTGTATATATTTTGATCACTCCCTCTGCATAATAAGCAATTCAAATAATGAGCAATTTCGTAAGCATTTCAATACATTCATGACATTGCTGAGAGTCAAGTTTCATTTTCTTTTGTTTCTTGAATAATACTTTTAAGTTATTTTTCTCCTGAAGGATCAATGTGCTTTTACCACTAGGAAGAAAACGTAGATCAACTGGGAATTTACAGAAAGTGATTGTCTTTTTTGGTGATTTTTTTTTTCTGGCAACTGTTTTCAGTGATTCATAAGTACAAATATAAAAAATCTGATAAGCTTCTAAATATTTTATGTTATAGGTATGTATTTCATCTTTTTATACCGCTTGAGAAACCTGCATACTTTTTCAAATAGTGCAAAAAGAATGGAGACTTTTGTTGACCATTATACAAACAACTGTCACAGAGTTTTCGCATGATGAGTTCCTCGTATCCCCCTGGTCACAGTATATCTTGTAACATTCATTTTCAGTATCATTTTCAGTCAATCTCAAATATAAAATGATTCTTAATTTTTAATTAAGAACAGACAGGAATTTCAGTTCTCCATATTTATCTTCATTTAATTCTACTTGATTTTTTTTCCTTTATTAATATCCTTAAATATGAAGAGTACTTTAAAATGTGACTTTAAAAACAAAAACAAAAAAACAAACAAACAAAAAAACACTACTGATAGAGAGTGTTCCATCATAAGAAAGTGTTGAGCAGTTAACAAAAACTATTTAATACAATGGCTTGTTTCTCCAGGCAGACATTTTGATACCTTGCCTATATTAACCTTATAAAAGAACATCCCTTCACTGAATATCTGTGAACGTTAGCACCATTTTGTCCAGCTGTTTGGCTTTTCTCAGTTTTTCCTCTTGGTCTACAAGCTCCTTTCTCTGTTTTGTTTTGTTTTGTTTTGTTTTGTCTTGTTTTGTTTTGTTTTGTAAACCTATTTTCAACCCTGAAACAACAGGTTTCACAATGTACTATTTGTTTATTTCTCAGTTATTATATGAGGCATAGCAGGGATAGTCTGTATCCCAGAAAAATATTTTAACTACATAAATCATTGGCAAACTTTGTTTCTCTAAGAGACATGGAAGAATTAAAATAATAATAATAATAATAATAATAGTAATAGTAATAGTAATAGTAATTAATAGTAATAGAAATAGTAATTGCTTTGGCTACTAGTGCCAAGGACCTTAATTAATTATCAGGATTTTTTTTCTTCTAGACAAAGTTAAATGGAAAATTGAGGAATTATCCACTGCTTATGGTCTAGACAAAATTTTATTTTACCAAGATGTAGTTCTGAGTCAAGAACAGACCCCAGACTCAGGACACTCAAGGTCAAGTCCTGACATTAGTCAAAATACATACATTGGAACAAATTTCATTGTGAATATACTTTTATGTCCATAACAGCCTTAAATTATTGATGCTAGTTATAGGATGATGAACTTATCCTACTTCACATAGTCATTAAAATTTAGTGCAAGAAAGAAAAAAAAAAAATTGAAAGAAAATAATTTTATCCTCAAAGGACACTATCCTCTAAGAATATAAGTCCATAGTTACTACAGCTCTTAAAATCCATCACCAAAGCAGGGGTATTTGCAATACAATCTGATCAGCATTACTTACACAGAACACAGATGTTTACTAAAAATAAATTATAATATAATATATTTACACTGTCTTGAAATAACCTAAACAAAATACCTTCTATTAAAAAGTATTAAATATTTTCAATAGATTCTTGTCATTTACTTATTTATTTGTTTGTTTCTAATCAGTAATATTTCCAACTAACTTCATAAAATTAAACTTTAGACAATAATTTAAACTTTACAATATACTTTAGCATAGTGTTTATAATGATATATTTCAGTACACACATCTAAGATCATCTTTTCTCCTTTGATCCTTCAGAATTTATTTAATTGGTAATATGGCCTCAAATTTCTTTAAAGCATGCAAAGAAAGCCACATCATTTTTCAGTAAAAAATACAAATGCTTGTCTCTTATCAGCAGACTGAAACCCAGTGGCTTCTTCTAGATAACTGGATTCACTCTGAGTTTCCAGATGGCTTGTTTCCTTAGTTCATGGATGGATAAGAAACTGTAGCAAGAACCCATACGGTGCTATAGATTTTCAAAATTTCCTATTCCTGTCATAATCAGCTGCATCCATACATCCAAAAATAACTCCAGCACATATTTATAATATCCTCTGACCTTGAGTTTTAGTTGGCTTAGCTCACAGTCTGCAAGTATAGAGATGTTCATCACTGCTAGGCCACAGTGATGCCTCTTAGATAGCTTCAAGGGAAGTGCTGAACAGACTATTAAAACACAGTTGTCTTCTGAGACATTGGTTTCTCTTTCTAATTCTCCTGATCCTACTGTGTGTGAAATACAGATAATACAAATAAGTCACATTTCCTTCCTACTGCATCCTCTTTTTAGAAAGAGGTTACAGTTGTTATATGTGTTATTGAATAGATAAAGTAAAATGGACTCCAAGAAAGCCCATTTTCTTCTCCCCACATTCTTCTCCTTAAGGAAATATGTCAAAGACTTGTTTTCCTTGAACAAAACAAAAGTAAAAAGATTAAAAGGTTGTAACCTCTTCTTCATATCAAAAAAAAAAAAAAAAAAAAAAAAGTTTTTAAAATTATAGTGTTGGGAAGCTTGCAAAACACTGTTTTTAAAAAAACTAACTATCCTAACTGATCTGCCTACAATGCTTAAGTTTAAATTCTGTGTTAATATGCAATTGTCAGTGAAGTGGGGAAAAAAAAAAAAAAAAGTGATAGTGGTTTCTTAACTGCTTAACAGTGGTTACTTAACAAAATGCTCAAGTTCTAGCCATAATTTTTATATTGTATATATCTTAGCTTAATGTGATAGGAAATAAAACAACTGGGATCCATCAATACCTAAATTACATGAGTAGACTAAAGGAGAGTATTTGTTCTTAGTGTTATAATGTTCTTGATATTATAATGTTGATATTATAATGTTACCCTGCATTCTGGCCAAAAACTAAAATCCCACTTTTATCATATTGAACCATAACAACAGAAGTTATTATAGAAAACTGTTGGGTGATCTGGTGCTGTATAAAGCTCAGTGGATATAATCTCTGTACTTACAAGACTATAACAAAGAATTTAACTATTACCAAATAAATAAATAACAAATCTGCTTGATATCCAATTTTCTTATTTGGATGAATGAGCCCTGTATGATATCTGTATGATCCATGTATGAATAATCGTTGTAGCTACTTATCACCAAGAAATAATTCAAAAATATTTTTAAAATCTGCTAAATTTACATGTACACATTTTGTCTTTAAAAGAACATTAATCAGAGTTCTTTCTCTGTTATTCCTTTAGAGATGAAATAATTATGGACTTTTTGGAGTGTAAATTTTTGAACAAAACAGAAGTTTGTGGGGAAGATCATGATGTAAAAGACTGAGGTCTATTATAGTCTTATTACTCTGATTTAATATTTCAATAAATTCATTAAGAATTCTGAATGGCAGGCAAGGCAGTAAACTTTATAATTTACTGATGGCTCATCATCATCAGTTTGGGATGAGGAAGGAGAAGAAGTTCTGAGTCTTAACTGGTGCTGTTATAGTAATCTTAACATTTCACAATGTTTCCAAAATTGGTAAAAGGATGATTGACAAATTTGAAATACACTACCACCATTGCAAATTGTTGCTGTTATTTCTTACACAACTCTCCTACATTTCTTTCTGAAGGACAAATGAAAATACCATATGTGACAGATAATAACTCCTTGGAATATTACAGGCTGGGATAGAGCAACAGTGGAACAGCTCTGGGGAAAGACCTTGTCCTCTGGGGAAAGGCCTTGCCAGACTGCAAAACTGGGAAAGAGCCAGCAGAGAGCTCCATCATGTAGTTTTAGGGCAGCAACAGGGTACATCTACAGTACTGTTCCCATTCACTTTTGGAGGGATAAGACAAACTTTGGGAAATTCAGTAGAGGCCACCAAGTGTGTGGTTGGAATGAGTTTTTGCCCCATGAGGAGGGGCTGGAGAAGGGTGTATGGTGAGAGGAGATAAAATGCGCATAAATTGAAACACAAGATTTCCTTATTGGAGATCGAGAGAAATTAGGGCAGTAAAGTTGGAACATAATGCTCAGAGAGGCTGGTCAGGCTTCATCCTTGGATCCAGCTTTTCAAGACAATACCTTGTTCAACTTATTCTGATTTCAGAGCTGGCTGTGTGTGAGCTGGCTCCCACCCCAGCACAGTGGGATGGGGAAGAGAATCAGAGAGGTAAATGTGTGAGAACTCATTGACTGAGTGTTGTGGTTTAACCTGGCTGGCAGCTAAACACCACACAGCCGTTCGCTCACCCTCCCCCCTCCCTCTCTGGGATGGGGGAGAGAAACGGGAAAGTGAAGCCTGTGAGTTGAGATAAAGACAGTTTATTAAGACAGGAATATAATAATAACAATAATAATAATAATAGTGATAATGATAATAGTATTAATAATAATAATGTGTACGAAACAAGTGATGCACAATGCAACTGCTCACCACCCGCTGACCGATGCCCAGCCTATCCCCGAGCAGCCAGGCCCCCCACCCCGGCTAGCCACCCCTATATATTGTTTAGCATGACGTCAGATGGTATGGAATACCCCTTTGGCCAGTTTGGGTCAGCTGTCCTGGTTCTGTCCCCTCCCAGCTCTTGCTGCACCCCTAGCCTGCTCGCTGGCAGGACAGAGCGAGAAGCCGAAATGTCCTTGGCCTGGTGTAAACACTGCTCTGCAACAATTAAAACATCAGCATGTTATCAGCGCTCTTCTCATCCTAATCCAAAACATAGCACCCTACCAGCTACTATGAGGAAAAATTAACTCTGTCCTAACTGGAACCAGGACACTGAGATAAAGGCAAGTTAATATATAAAGAAAAAGCTGTGTTTAAGCAAAGGAAAACTATTCATTTGCTACTTCCTATCAGCAGGCAGATGTTCAGCTACTTCCAGGAAAGCAGGGCTCACCTTGTGTAATGGTTTATTGGGAAGGCAAACACCATCACTCTTAACACCCAAACACACATACCTTCTTTTCCCCAGCTTTTATTGCTGAGCATGATGTCATATGGTATGGAATATCACTTTGGTCAGTTTGGGTCAGCTATCCTGGCTGTGTCCCCTCCCAGCTTCTTGCTGGCAGGGCAGCATGAGAAGCAGAAAAGTCCTTGACTCTGTGCAAGCACTGCTCAGTAACAGCTGAAACATCGGTGTGCGGTCAACACTATTTTCATCACAAATCCAAAATGTAGAACCATATAAGATACAATGAAGAGAATTAACTCTATCCCAGTCAAAAACAGGAAATCATGCTTTGATTAGGAGTCCTAAAGCTGTAAGAGAAATAATAATAATAATAATAATAATAATAATAATAATAATAATAATAATGTGTTAGTAGATTCATTAGTGTTGCTTAACAAGCATCTTACCAGTAAATAAATGTTAGTTATTCCACACATGCATGTCAAGTATTTATGCTTGTGGTTATTCTCTGGAATATATTGTTGGCTCTTTTCCCTCCCCCAGAGATCAATGTTAGTCCTGTTTTTTGTTTTTTGTGTTTTTTTTTGTTTTGTTTGTTTGTTTTTGTTTTGTTTTGTTTTGTTTTGCTTTGTTTGTTTTGTTTTGATTTGTTTTCATTAGAGAAAGACTTTAATTGCTAGAGCATTATCATTCTTAACACAAGGTTTAATTAAACAAATGAACAAATGAAACATACCAATCCTTCTTCTGTTAGTTGGCGGACTTTCTTGTCCAGTGGTTAAATTTCTTTCAGAGTAAAACCAAAAAGCTGGCAACTTGAAATCAGCAAGTATTTTTCAAAACAAGTTTTTCTGGTCTTGAATGATTAAATAATAGTCCCTAGATTTAGTTACCATATCACTATGTTCCAACAATATCACTTCAGTTTGCAAAGACTTCAGAATAATTTGTTTTCTCTAAACCAGTTTGTATCTTGTCAAAGGAGGATTGCAGTTTTACAACCACCTGGGGAATAAGTGATCCCATTCTATAAATAAATGGGTCTTCTGTATAATATGTACTAAGATCTCCCTGTACACTGTAGAGATATTACATATGAATAGAAAAATATAGACTCAGTTAAGAGATCTATTTAAGAGAGACTTCAATTGGTATGTCTAATATTTTCTAACGCAAGTGTTTTTATATCAGACGTTTGATCTTAGTATACTGAAGATATAAAGACCGAAAAGTTTATATATACATATATATATATATAAAATTAAATGGGCTTATAAATAGTGGAAAATTATTGAAATAAAAATGTCCAAAGTTGGGAATATGAAAATATTTTGTAATAGAAAGAATCAATATAGGTATAGGAATAATATAAATCTACTAAGAAAATATTCACAGTATACATACATGTTTCTGGTTACATATGAAAATATATTTCTCAAGCCTAAAATTATATACATACAAAATACATTAAAAATGTTCAATGACATCCCCTACAGTGCCAGTAGATAGTAGTTCTATTAAAGTCTAAAAAAGTCTATTAAAGTCTATTAAAGCAGTCTAGAGTAATGGTAAGATAGATCATAGAAGGTACCTTTTAGTGACTCCATCAGGTATGGGGAAACATGCCTCTTTTTAATAGGTATATAAAAAAAAAAGTTCTGCTTCTCCCTCTGTGAGCTTGTATGTTATGTTTTAGGGGAGTTTAGCATGTAGAAATTGTTTTCCAGTTTCTCAAACCTGACATGATGATGTTTCACTCTATTAAATTTGAGAGAAAGGTTACTGGGAAGTAATCAGAAAAGGCAATGCAGGGTTTCTATACAGAATGTGACAAAATTATCTTCAAATACCAATACACAGAGCAGCAACAGAGCTAAAAGAACGAGCACCAGAAAAAGAGAGTTTACCACCTTCCTATTCTGTCCTTTCAACTCTTCAGAAGCACAGAGAAAAGAGTGAATAGTTTACTTGAATTTGGCACTTGCTGATTTAAGTATGATCGCTAAAGAATTGCTTATTGACAAATATAACCTAATTGTTAGGTTATATAGCCTCCATCTGTTTATGACTGAAAATTATCCATGGATAGAGAGAAACACATGAGTTAGAATATATTTTGAAACCCCATTTTATAAAAAGTTTGGAAGAAAAAAGATCTTAGACTTCAGAAATTGCTAAGTTTTGGATCAAGTACAAAGTCAATATGACCTCATCCTTTTATAAATAACCCCACTACTTCTAAAAAAATAACTGGGAGTAAGTTCATCTAACTCTAATGAAAAGTAGCTTGTCACATAGTTACTAAACTGAAGAAGCAAGAAGAACAGATTAAGCAAACTACAAAGATGGCAAACGATGGTCAAGGTGAGAAATGGCATAACCAAGAGTATGATTATAAGGTTATAAATGTTTTTATAACTGTCAAACATCACTATGCCCCAGTATTCTGAGTTACTAGTCTTCTGTAAGCAACACGTAAAATAAAATAAAAATAAAATAATAAAACAATATAAAATGTCATTTCCAGACTTGTTCCCTTAATTCTGTGAAAGAAATATCAAATAATTTGTATCTATAAACTACACCAAACATCTAGGGAGAGAGTAGAGGAGAATGGAGGACTATATAGCAGCATCAGTTAGAAACCCAAGATGA
Organism: Anser anser; assembly: GCF_964211835.1. Taxonomy (NCBI): domain Eukaryota; kingdom Metazoa; phylum Chordata; class Aves; order Anseriformes; family Anatidae; genus Anser; species Anser anser. The sequence goes on along the minus strand of NC_139720.1, from coordinate 152,361,223 downwards.
AATCTACTGAAGTTAATGAGAGTTTCTTCAACTGTATTAGTGAGTTCAGACTATGACCAATCATTTCAAATTATACAAAATCCTCCCTTATTCTTGCCTGTAAGTAATAGGACAAGAAATGAAAAACTTTTAAAGAAAATGAGTGTAAGGGTTCTTAAAAAAAGTCATTTTGATAGTAGGTAAATAAGAATGACTTTAAATAATTTCAAAAGCATTATGACAGACACTTAATAAAAAATATAAAAATTCATGGGATGAGAGAACGACCTCACTGACTAATAGCCCAGACAGTAAGACCACACTAAAAATTTTCCTTAGCAAAAGTGAAATAGTGTGGGTAAGAGATGTTACTGCAACATCTTTTAAATACAGAGTTTTCTCTTTCCTCTCAAAGAAGGAAATAATAGCTAACCATAGATCCTGGAAGATTTTATTATTATTATTTGTTTTGTTTTCATTTTATTAACTAGAGCCAGAATACATCTGGATTTCCTCAGACATGTCATCCCTTTTCTGCCTAGAAATGTTCTCTGTCTGGGAACCGAAGAAGTTTGTGCCCAGCTGGAATGTCCAAAATTTCCAGACATGTTCACTATGCACGTACAGATTAATTTTGCAGCATAGGCGTAGTAAGTCTGCTGCTTCTGGAAAACATCAGTACACTGTCCCTATGCGATACAGTTGGTATGCACTTATGTAGTAAGCCTAGCGTGCTCCAAACACATTGGATTTATGGCAAATCCTGTGACAAGTACATTGGTTTCTATGAAGGATTTCCAAAACAGAAATAGTTTTAAATAATTTGTGGATTTTTCTCCTGATTTTTGGAAAATGCAAAATGCAAATCTTACTGTAATTATGACAAGCACCGTTGGGGGGGGGGGAGGGGGGTAATCTCAAAAGTCAAAGAGATAAGATGTCAATAACCCTAATGAATGCAAACTGCAGGAACAAGCACCCAAAACAACTTCACTGTGATTTTTGAAATCAGCTTGAGCCAAAATCTGAACTCAGAGTAAAATTTATTTAGTGTCTATGAGATCACTAAATGGCTAAGGGACAGTTAATTTAAAGGAGTGGATTGGACTTTGTTTTGATGAGTTTTCCAACTTCTGAAGAAACAATATATGTTTCTGGAAAGTAGCTGTTGTTACCATTAGGCATCAAGTACATCTTGGTACCTGAGAGTGAGTTACATGTGAAGGTAGATGGTTGTGCTGAAGATCTAAAGAGACTATATCCCTTTGTTTTGTTTGATCAAGACAATTTCCTCACAACAATATGCTTCAAATTCTTTTACCTTTAGCACTTAAACAAGACTAAACAGAATGGTCATGGTACACTTTCAGGTAAATAGTGCTCAAACAAAATTAGGTACATTTAGATGCATAGAATTAAGTCATAGATCTGTCTCACAGACTTATATGAACAAAATGAATTGGCCAAAGTCATCCTTTATGCATATTGTAAAGGAACTTAAAAAACATACTGAAATGCAGTCAAAGATACCAGTTCTTCACAGACAATTCTTCATCAAAAATTACATAAATTTGTATTGGTAATATGCCAGTTCCTACTGTTTTATATCCATTTAAGGTCTTTGGTGAAAGTGATAAAGTCAACGAGTCATATTCTCTGATATCATTATGCCTGCAGGATGCTAGTGATAAATGGCAGAATCATCATTAACATAACATGACAAAGCCAAATTAATTCTAATTATCCTGGTTGTTGAGCATTTAAATAAAGATATTAAGGGTGACTAATTACTGAAAAGGCTATTTCTGAGAATAAATTATGAAAGGTTTTCAATAAAGACAGTTTAAAATAACAAGTTTCAACTGCCTAACATCTTGCAAGTAATTTCTGATTAACCTGCTTGAAAAAGCAGTATGATTTTGTTTTGAAAAAAGTGTGAAAAATGTAACTTATAATTCTGCTAATAATATATTTTAATGTATTTTGTCAAAACTATGGTTACTATTAAATAATGAAACTGTTTCAATATTTTTGTATTCTCTGGCTTAAATAAATGTTATGGTTCATAATGCAGGTCATAATGAATTTGTAAGCAAAAGATGAAAGTAATATGTAATACAAACACTAATAGTGTATTATAAAAAACTACACTTCATGCAAAAAATTAAGCCCTCACTGTTCAATAAAATCTCACAAAGAAAATATGTAACAATTTATATGATGAAAAGTATTTTTAAACAATTCTTTTTAGTTTTCTACAGAATTTAAAATATAAATTAAGTACATTATGATATTATTTTTCTCATTATCTGATCATACTATTTTTTTATTGTATTGCCAATCTCTATTTATCCAAATAGTACAAAACAATTTTTATTAAGACTTGAGGGGAGAGGAGAGGAGAGGAGAGGAGAGGAGAGGAGAGGAGAGGAGAGGAGAGGAGAGGAGAGGAGAGGAGAGGAGAGGAGAGGAGAGGAGAGGAGAGGAGAGGAGAGGAGAGGAGAGGAGAGGAGAGGAGAGGAGAGGAGAGGAGAGGAGAGGAGAGGAGAGGAGAGGAGAGGAAAAAAATAAAAAAGGAAATGATTTTAGGTTTTCATTTTTCTTCTATACAAATAAAATTTTAAAATTAAGTGCTTTATTTAGTGTTGACATTAAGTTCTAGCAGATGAGTATAAAGCATGTTCTCTTTCCCCACTTACAGACAGTAATTGTGACCTGCAAAATGAAATGCACCTAATCTACAGCAGCCAGCCTGTTAGGTGTGTGCTTGGGGCTCATTTTCAGTCCTAGATCTTTCACATGTCAACTTGATTCATTCAATAATGTACTGCCAAGAACAGGCTATCAAAAATTACTGTCACAAAGGTTACAACAACAGCTAAAGGAATTGCATTCAATTATTAGAAATGTTGACTTATTACTCACTCTTTATATAGTCTACTGATCTGGAAAGAAGCTGCAGAATCCCGGTTTAGATTTGAAGTGTTTATTTGTTTGTTTGTTTGCAAAAATTTGTTCAAATTGCTGGAACTTCTGTTCTGTCTAGGTCAGATACCTCAGCCAGGCTGAGTTGCAATCCTCACCTTGCCCTTTGGAAAATTCAGCTCTACTTAGTGTATTTTTGAGTATTCAAAAGGTAATCTCTGGAAAAAAAAGGTTGAGAGATGGACTGAATTAGTGGAACTTCATTGAAGTGCTTCTGCCTCCTCATAAATTCCTAGGAATTCTGTGCACCTGTTTGCTCTAAGCCTCTCTGTCAACTCATTGAAGAGGCCTGAGGCTTATATTTCTCTCTGATGGAAACAGGACTAGATCCATTAAGAGATTTAGATGACCACTGTTGTATGCCATAATGATATAGCTCTTGAGACTCTAAAACCTGATCTAGAATTGAGCACCTAAAATTCTTCAGTAATACATAGGGCAAGCCATGCACCTCTGAAAAGCAATCACATCACTGAATGCAAATCCTGCCAAGGGGAAATTATCAAGCACAAGACTAGAGGGAAGCAGCATTCTATCCAAGCTGAGAAACCTGAACCAGGACTACAGGAACACGTTTCTTTCTATTCCAAATTTAAAACCAGGGATCATCTCCTGAGAACAGACATCCACTATTATTTTGTTTTCCTGTGAAAGGTAAGTTAAAGACTGAATGAGGACTTTTTCTAATGACTCCGTCATAGCTATCAGCTGTAGCTGTCACTGTAAGATACCCATCTCTCCTACGGTGTTAGTTACCATGTACCAAGGCACCAAGGCCAGCTCTCCTCTTGCCTAGCTGTGTAACTGTGCGCACTGTGGAAGGGCTGTAAAAAAAGGCTGTACAGAGATGAGAAAGGCTAGAATTAAAGGTGAAATTACTTGGGTGGGATCACCAGTAGCTCAAGGATTCAAAAGGGGATACGCCAACATGGAAAGGCATGAAATTTGAAGGGCAAAGCCATGGCAGGTCAGAGTGATAAGGGCCTAGCCAGGAGTCCTGGGCTGAGCCATTGGTGTCATAAGTGGAGCTGTATCTGGAAACTCGAGTTGACTCCCCAGCACTGTGGGTCACCTTAGGAAAACACAAGGATTCTGGATTTTTGGATGCATGATGTACTGGGGTGGTGCTTAACCTCATGTTAAGTAATTTTTAGCTATCTTCTTACTGTGCTATCCAGTGAATAACCTTTTTATTTTTTGTTTCTTTGTTTGTTTTTGTATATGCTGCTAATTTGTTGTTGTTGCTCTTGTATGTGGTACTTTCAGAATCCCTGTCTATAGCTACAGTCACCTGAAACAAATTAACCTAAAAATGGACATAACATAGCCAGCTATTATGAATACCAGGTTATTTTTTCCATCCTTGCAAGAAGTGATTCAGTCATCTCTTTGACCTAAGGGAAATCAGAACATGAATGTCCCTAATATCCCATAACATAGCAGTCAATATGCTACTAAAACCTATGTTCAAACCAATAGTTGACTGGAGAAGTATAATTCCACAAAGTAAGGTTAATTTTTAGACACTTTTCAATCCTCAGCATGTTTTATTTTTTAGTTCATTTTTTCTGCCACTGGGGCTTTAGGTGACTTTTTGGTTACTCTAGGTGTTATCATGACCATCTAAAGAGTTGTATTTCGGAACTGTAGAAGTCTAAGTGCCTAACAGGGAGTCCTAGACCTCACTCTGTAAACTCAGCATCTAAAAATCCAAATAAGAAAATGCTTAAGTCCTTGATTGAATCTATACTCTTGCCTTCAGGCAATCAGAAATTTCTAGAGTTAGAATAACCCTAAATTTATCAACAGTGTTCCAACTGTCTTGTCAATACAAAGTAAAACGGGTCTATACAGAACTATCTTATCCATCAGAAACATGGCAGTATCATAGTAGAACATATTGCAATATATTCTTCAATTTCATCACTGCAGTATCTAACTTTTAGCTCTTTTGACATAGTAGAGTTTTTTAGCAAGGTAGTGCAAAGCAGCTAACACTGAGCTTTGGCAAAGATCACTCTTTGAGGGAGCTGCCTGAAATAACCAAAGAAAATATCAAGGAATAAGGACAGCAAAATTCAGTTTCTGTTTATATTATAAAGATACCTGGATTTGTGTCTGTGTCTGATCACAAACCTGTAAAATACATATATGGACTGGTATATGGAAAAACTGCTTCTAGGTTCAACCTCTTACATCAGTGACAGAGTAGCACACACAGTAGTTCCTATTATTCAAATACAAATTAAATGAATGAATAATTCTTACCTGGCAGAAAAGCAAAATTCTACTCAGGAGAATTCTTTTCTTTCAATAAAAATAGCAATTTCAATATTGGTAAAATTTCCATCAAAGAAATTGTAGTTCTGTATTCACTTGTCAGCAATTGGCATTGAAGAGATTGCAAAGAGAAAAGACTGATTAACAATGAAATTCTTAAATGGTTACCTGGAAAAAATATAAAATTCTCTTTGGGTAGTAAGGGGGCAGGGGTGGGGGAGCAACAGGAGGACTTTATTTCTTCCTTTTTAGAAAGAGAAAAATCCATAGGGTATTTTCTATGGACTTTTTCCTTCTGTTCCCCTATATTTTTTTTCCCCTACAGGTTCTAATGCAGCAGTATTTTAAGAGAATGGTACCCTTCCATTTGCATTAGTTGCTACTCTGTGCACTTCCTTATTGTATGATGCTGTTGCAGTCACAAGAGCATACAGTACCTTATTTTGTTTTGCAAATGTTACTTAAATTCAACAGCAGTTGCACTGTGCATTGAAATACACATACACACTAAGCAATGTTTTTTTTTTTAAATGATTAACAACTAAAATTGTTACAGTGTTACATACGTAAAAATAGTTTTCCAGCATTGTGAAGAACTCATAGTTATTTAAAAGTTTTGAAAGAAAAAAATGCAAGCTTTGCAATACATTTTAAGAATGTTTTACTCACCTTCCCCTGGGCATACAGCAATAGGATGTGAGAGGTATTGTACACTACATAAATGAGCTTACTGACACTTTTAAAAGACCAGACTTTATAACCCATGCACAATGCATTGTACTGCTTTCAGAACTGAGATGAGACCACACAGTCAACTATTTCTATATCCAAAAGCATTCCAGCCTGATAACTACTGTTTATGTAAAATAAATATATACTTTGTGACTCCAGAATAATCAACATATACTCCCCACTCATATGCGCCATGAGGGGAAAGTTATTGAATTGTCTCCAGAACTAATGTCTGTTCAGGCCTTTGAAACAGAGCCTTATAGCTTGAGAAAATATGTCTCTGTCCACTCAGAATCCCATTCCTGAAATTTCAGTTCATAAAATCTGTTTCAAGAATCTGAACAGAGCATATCATGTGTATTGAAAAGGAATATGGAGGAGTTCCCACCAGGATTATAAAGTAATATTTGCTCAGTAACTGGGAAAAGTTATATATATGAAAGGCTTTTAAGTAAATTCCTTCTGCTCTTGTCTTTCACCTTTTTTCCTGAAGCCGATATGCAACTTAGGATATGTGTATTAAGCCTCCCAAAGGAGAGTGGGGAAACAAAAAAAAAAAAAAAGAGAGAGAAAAAAAAGAAAAGAAAGAAAGAGTATGATGCCATAATCTAGCAATAGAAGAAAGAATTGGAATGCTGCATTTACTCTAATTTATCCTGTAATTATCCTAATTTTGGAGTTAATCAGGGTTTGAAGTCAGGACTTCCCTTCCTCTAGCTAACAGCTTGGAGATTAGTTTTATTTAAGCCTGTACCATCTGACTATCATTGGGGTTAAGCTTGTTATACTTTTCACAAGCAGTTGGGTATATCAGAATAGGTAGAAAATGTGTGTGTCTCACAGAAAAATCAAACGTCAAGGTACATTTGAACTGCATTTCAGCATGGCAGTATTTTTAACAGGTTAATGGAGAAATCAATGGACAGTTATGTGACTGAATTATCCCTGCATTCTTAAGGAATGCCATCCTTTTCCTAGTTTAAAACATCATCAAGGAGATAAAACACAATTTACATAGGAAAACAAAATCTTTAATGTTGCACTTTGTTTACAGTTCACTACAGATTTATTGAAAAATGAATATCAAGCATGTAATGAGCTCTCTGGGCAGAGATCATATGAGACAATTTATTAAACTTTAGGTGAAGATAATGTACTAATAAGTATAATAAACTTATTAAATTTAAATTTAAATTAAATGAAATTTAATTAAAATTAAACAAATTTATTTTTTATTAAAATAATAAAAAATAAGTATAATAAACTTACTAATGTAAGTAGTACTAATGTAATATTAGTACATTACTAGCAGTACTAGTATTACTAGTACTGATCACAGATATTCACACTATGCAATGACGATCAGCAGGGTGTAGGATGAATGACTACTTGTAAAAATGCAAAGCCAGGTTTTATATTGTCTAGATCCCCGCATGCAAATAAATAAATAAATAAATAAATCAGTACCATTATGAAAGCAGATTGTAAGCAGAACTTTTTATTTTCTTGTTTTCTTTTGCATTTCACAACCACAAAATCATCTCAACAACTATTTCAGATTCCTCAGAAATCTTTTTCCAGTCTTCCATACCATCGTTAATTTATTTTCTTGGTGAAGCATCTCTCAGACCACGTCATTCTCTAAGACTTCTGAGAGAAACCTTGCCTAGAAGATAAGGAAATTTAGGTCTGAATTCTCTTCCTTAGAGTTTATTCACCATAACCACATACATACATATATCTGTTGGAGAGCTAGTGGCATATCAATTTTAGGTTACCTAAGAATTTTTTTTATTATTATTTTTAGGTTTCTGCAAGGCTGATTTTAACTTCATATACATTTCCACAATTTATTATTGGGCTTAAAATCTTCTTGGTGTGCTCCATTGCCAATGACAACTTTCTTTGACAAAACTGAGCAATGGCAATTAGACAGCAAGATTTATGGTGAAAGGGAAATGAAGGATATGTCTGGAGAGACAGGTGACAACTTTGATTCTTGGTTAGTCTACACTGATCTGCCTTTCTTCTTTCATATACAGGTTTCTAGACTAAAGATTTTATTTTATGATTTTGTTCACAATATACTTTGGGAAAATCTTTTAACCAAATTCTCTTCCAAAATAAATGCATGTGTCTAGAAAGAAGTAAATCCAGTGGTAAGTCATTTTGAGAATTAATGAATATTTAAAGAAATATATCCAATGCATTCTCGGCAACAGCCTAGACAGCCAAGACAGGTATTTGTCCTGTCACTTACAGCCAGTTGTATGCCTTCCCTAAAATAGTAATCTAGATTTTCTCTATGAAGAGTAATCAGAAATACGTACATTCAGAGAGCAATTCAGTTTATATTTTCTTTTTCTTTTCTTTTTTTTTCTTTTTTTTCTTTTTTCTTTTTTTCTTCTGTTTTTCTCTTTTGGTTGATTTAGGCAACATGTGATTTAGGCAACAGTATTGTCAGACTATTTTTCTGTTTAAGAACTCCTCTACTCCTACACAGAATCATTTCTGAATGACAGAAATATTTGTTTCATTTCATTAAGCACATTTTGAATTATAAAGTGAGCAGGCTTAGAGCAATTCTTCACATTCAGCAAAAGCTAATACATTCAAACTTGTACTTCTCATCAAGCCAATGAACTGTCTAAGGAAAAAGAAAGAAAAAAAAATCACCTTGGATTGCAGCATTTAGTTACAAAAGTAGATGACTCCTTCCATTTACTGATAAACATCTAGATACAGCAAAGGAAAAGAAGAATCTTCATTTCTCTCATGTGAAAGAAGTTTCCACACCTTACCTCTTCAAAACTGGACTTAAGGCCACAGATCAGTACCAACAAATTGCTTACATGGTTTTTAGCAGTTTTTTTCTCCCTAAAGGGGTGATATTATTACAACCCTGCCCATCAGACCCCAATTCAGCAATGGATTTTTCAGTTTGCTTTCACATCTGAATCACAGTCCCAGAACAAGGACCAAGAGCTTCCTTTGCAACAAAATATCAGATGCAGTGACCAGTTGAAATAATTTAACCTTTTATTAGAATAAGGGAAAATTTAGAGGAAGTTTGAAAATTGAGAGGTTTGATTTTGTTTCATATCTTTACTGTGTATCAAAAGCTTTATCTAAATAATGAAAGCAGCAGATAGTATGTATGCACTGAACTTCACTGGACTGCCACAGCTTCTTAAAAATGATAGACAATGACTTAGCAACTTCATCCACCAGATCCCTCACAATCCATGGATGCATCTCATCAGGTCCCATGGACTTGTGCACCTTCAAGTTTCTTGGTCTCAGATCTGGTCTTCTCCTACAGAGGGCAGTTCTTCATTCTCCCAGTCCCTGCCTTTGCCTTGTGGGACTTGGGCTATGTGGCTAGAGCTCTTGTCAGTGAAAACTGAGGCAAAAAAGTCATTGAGTCATTCTCCATATGCTGGGTAACCAGGTCTCCCGTTTCCTTCCGGAGAGGACCCACAATTTCTCTCATCTTTCTTATATCGCTGACATACCTATAAAAGCTTTTCTTGTTGCCCTTGATGTCTGAACAAATTTAATTCTAATTTGTCCACTTTAGCTTAGAAAGATACCCCTAGTTCTCCTTTTACTCTGAACAAACTGTTACACTGTCCCTGGATAGGGTTGCATCTTACAGGTCCATTTTATGTTGAGGTTGCCATTGTCAGGTCTGTAACTATAGTCATGATGATATTTATATTACGAGTAGCTTGGCTCATGTGTGCTGTTTTTACCTGTTTTCTTACAACCATCAAACCTACTCCTTGAGAATACAGGAATGGGAAGACTAAACTGAAGCTAAGAGCATCTGTAGACCTCAACAACTATTTTGTTAAACCCACCAACACGTGAGAACTTTCTTATTTGCATTTTTGTCTCAAAATGCCTTTGATTAAGCACTGATTTCCAAGAAGATATCCAAAAATATTTTTTTCAAGGTTCACAAATCTTTCAATAAACCTGGGCTGATTTTTAAATGAGCCAGGCTAATAAGTGATTCTTGACAGAAATGTTGTGGTTTCACAGAGGTTGATCTGTAATCAGGCAAAACTTGGTGATTTGGCTTAGAGTTTTGTGGTTTGTTTTATCTCAAATCTTGAAGTAAAACTCAAGGTATGTCAGCTCATATGAACTGAAACTTAAAATATTCTTACAAAACCCACTGTACAGAAGCAGCTTTAGTATGGGCAACCTTGGGGGGAGAGGGGGGAAAGAGGAGGGAAAGGAGGAAGAGACTGGAGAAAAAAAGAAAAATGCTATTTTCACAGACTTTATTACTGTATGGGACGTTGAACCCCAATGCTTGTTGCTTATTCATTTTTAGACATTCCATCCATCAAGGAAAGGCTTTGCCTATGTGGTCTGCAATTAAGACAGTGTTGTTTCAATTTTGTGGTTTCTGTTACTTAGAAGGTCACAGCTACTTAGAACAGGGTTTAGAATTTTTACAATGGCAGGTCAAAATGGATGGTTATTGGAGTTTTGCTGACATAACAGTAATAATTATGAGAATTATATATAAAATTAGATGGGATATCATATCTGGGAATGATAGTATTTTTTTAATACAAGTACTCTTAAAATAGTTCAAATGTTCATGTAGAAACTACTATATATATAAAGAAAAAAAAAGCCTCTAAAATTAGGATTAGATATACATTGTCTGATAGATAGCCACTCAGAGACTATCAGAGATGCACAGATGATTCTGTTTCAAAAATAGAAACTGCATTCATAATGTTGATTTTCATGTTTCTTTTGCTTTTCATATTTTATAAATTAAGAAAAAAATCACACCAAATGCTTGACAAGACACTTGAAGAAAATTTGCTCATTTTCTCAAATGATTTATGTAAAACATCAGAGAACATAACATTGGAATATCTATCTTCCTCTTCTACAGGAAAAAAAAATGTTTATACATACTTATTTTAGAAATAGTATAGGGCAGATTGCCAGCTATGTTTCTTTTCCTTTTGTTTTTCTTTTTCTTTCCATTTCAATGGAAAAAAGTTGCATGGCTAACAAGAACTAGGTACTAGATGCCTCCTTACAATGTTGTCTTTTAGTCTTCTGCACTTGAAATCACGAGACTCTCGCTGCTTGTTTCTATCCTTGCAGAAACTAAAAAGAAGGCAAGTGAAGAGGAAGAAACCTTCCTACTCTTGGATAAGAACTTCTGAAGAAATAAATATTTTTGCCTCCTTTTTACTATTCGACTTAGTTAACAGTGAAAAAGAAAGTTATGCCATTCTTTCAGCTACAGCTGAGAACTGTCTTGGAAATGCTGGAATACCTTCCATGGACATGAGTTACAAATGACCAAGGAAGCAAGATAGGCCTAACTAAAAGTTTATGTATGCACACATGTATATGTCAATGAATGAATGAATAAATATATACATAGTCAGCCTTAATTTCAAGAAAATGAAATGAGATTTATTTCTGAATAAGAGATAAGAATTGCTAAATGTGAGAGTGTGGTTAAAAAAAAAAATTTATGTTGAGATCTATTGCTTTCAGACTTCTGTAAGTGAAGCTGTGTGTACATGCAATAGGAAGAGCTAACATGCAGTTAGTCTAAGTGAATAGAAAAAAACTGTTGTACTAACTGTTGTACTTTTAAAAGTCTTCTGTCATTAAAAAAAAAAAAATCTTCCAAGTGCCTTTCATATTCCTAGTCGTAATATTTTAATCCTGAAATAAACACTGTTACATAGGTGTATGCTTCCTACCAATACTAATATCCCTGGTCCTAACAACACTAGCAAGGACCTTAGTAAACCTGGAGCTTGTCATCACAGTCTTATCCATTCAGGGCTATTTGCAAGCCAGGACAGTTTTACTGGTAGAAGTCTTTTGAATAAAATTTGAGGTTGTTGTTTGGTTGAAGAGTTCTGAATTGTTTACCCCCACACAATGAGGTATTATCTGTTGATCACTTCCTGTATCTCACAATGAGGGGGATGGATGACCAGAGTTCAAAATCCCTAGCCAAAGTTCTATCTACCATTAACAAAGCTTGTATATGCAAGTTTTACAGTTCTTTATAACAACGCTGAATGAGAGAAAGGGCAAAATTTTAATCCTTCCTTCTCTCTCTGGTAGGAGAGTGGGGTATTGGCAATACTGTAAAATGAAATATATTTACAAAATGACTTATTTCTGTTATAAAATAACTCAGAATTACAGAGTATGTCTGAGCTCTGCAGATAAAAATATAAAAAAAAATAATATGAAAATATTACCAGAGGCAGAAATCACTTCTTCAGTATCACCGTATCACTGCTTCACTGCTTCACTGCACACAAAACTTATCTCCAATTAGTCTGAGCACCCTGAAAATCAATCGGTGACTGTATAAACATTCTAAACACATACTGTACATGCCACTTCAAATTTACCACTAACACTTTGCAATATTTCTATCAGTTATTCCCAGGAAATATGCCATATTGCACCAATGTTATGGTTTAACAGTGTTTCATTTTTGCTCCAACAACCAAATATTAAAACAGCACACACACAAATCTACAGATTAACAATTTGTTGCATTTTCTACTTTTTATCTAACAATTTACTGCATAGAAAAGAAAGCAATATTAGCAATCTGATTATTAAGGAAGAAGATAAATCTTATATTTTGGTGAAGATTCATGATTAATGACATGCAAACGATATTGCTCAAGCCTCATTCAAACAAACTGAAGTGGCATTTGAAGTGACAGGACACAAACTTAATAAGCATAACCAACTGCTTTAATTCCCTCAAAATACCACAAACATCACTGAAGGGATGCACGACACGGACTCCTGATGGCTCTTGAACAGGAGACATTTATTGCCCTTTTTCACTACTACATATACTTTCCCGGTAGCCCCACGCACTGTCCACGTGCCCGAATCTGTCTTACAATTGGTTAGAGACCCTCAGACGTGCGCCTTGAGCCAGCCAGCAATTGGCCACTGCCCAAAGCTCATCTTTAACACTGTAGTCAATTTACTTTATCAACACTGTAGTCAATTTACTTTATCTTGGTCTTGCTCAAGTTTTTGGTTCTACCGCTGTTTTCCTCATTATCTCTAACTCAGAGACGTGTGAAACAGCACAAAGTTCCCTGCAAATTCCTTTCCCACACACCACTGACTTCACCAGCAGTTCTAAAGGCTTCTTTCCATGTAACCAGTAAATCCAGGTTAGGTTTTTTCCATGTAGTTGTTAGGACTCAGCCCATCCTTGAAATTCTTCATCAAAAAGATTGCCCAGGAGAATATTCAAAGGGGTAAAATTGATCTAAGTCTTACAGTCTTAATTTTCCCTAATAGCACAGAACGGCACCTGTAATTTCCCAGGCATTTTAGTCATTCAGCTCTGGAAGCTGACACCTTACAGCTCTTACATTGCAACTCAGTAGATTTTCAAATATGTTATTTTCTTATTCAAAATCATGGTGTTCATATATTCTAATTAATATTCTAACATTCTAATATTCTAATTAAACCTAGATGATTCATCACACCTTGATGAACTTGGAGCACGGTAGTTAACTCATTCAAAGGGTGAGGAAGAAAGAATCTCATGTAAGCAGGCAATATATTAGACTTCAGATATGTTAGACTTAAAAATGTGGTAGACTCAAAACAACAGAAGAAACATCAGAAGATTGTAGAAAAGCATCCAAGGATGCTACAGGTTTATGAAACAAAGAACATAAAAGCTGTAAGGATCAAAGGACTCCTTGTCATCCTCTTGGCTGGGCAAGAGGAAACTGAGGGATTTGCTTGCTTGGCTTGTCTTTGTTTCAAAGATATCTAATTTGTGCTTGTTATGTGTAAGGTAGATTCCTGGGCTCTTTCCCTTTCCTCAGAACCTCAGAGCTGGCATTTGAAATGTTTATTGGATGAATTTCTGTACCTTCGAGGAGATTTCTGTAAATCTAGAGACAGTAAATATTTCATACCATAGCTCACAGAAAGAACAATAGAAATATTTTTAAAAAGACTAGATAGGAATATGAATGGAAATACTGTTGAAACTACCCTAGGATGCCATTTTACAGCTTTTTGAAATCTCATATTTTAATTTTCTTATTTCAATTGCAGGAAAAATGCTGTTGGAGAAGACTTAGCTGTGTGATATAGTGATATTTCCTACCTGAATATGAAATTATATGAATAGTTTAAATATTTTTACTGGCTTTGTTTTCTATAGAGATAATTTTCTTCATTGTATCTTTAACAGTGCTATGTTTTGGATTTGTGATGAAAAACAGTGTTGACAGCACACCAATGTTTTAGCTGTTGCTGAGCTGTGCTTTCAGAGTCAAGTACTTTTCATCGTTTGCTTAGTTCCCTCAGTTGCCTCTGTGAGATTTGTTGGTCATGTATCCAATCTCCTTCAGGGACTGTCCCTTCAACAGTCTGTTGTGTTTTCATTTTCTATTTTTATTTATAGAACAGCATTCAGAATAAGAATCTTCCACATGCTGAGTTTTTAAGCCTTTAATAGCTTGGACAGAATATGGGAAATCATCTTTCTTAAATATTTTTTCCTGCTCATTTTTTTCCGATTTCAGTAAGTCTATGACCATACATAGGCACCATTCCAGATACAGGGTAAGGTGCTATTTTGTACATCACAAGAGCCTACCAGGTTCAGATCTCTAAATATCCAGGTGAATATTTACTTTGGCTGAATTTTGTTCTTGTTAATAACAATAGGAAAATTCTATTGATTTAAAGATTTGTTCTGGTTTTGGCTGAGATAGAATTGATTGTCTTCATAGTAGCTGCTATGGTGCTGTGTTTTGGATTTAAGACAAGAATAATGCTGATAACACATTGATGTTTCAGTTGTTGCAGAGTAGTGCTTACACAGAGTCAAGGACTTTTCAGCTTCTCATACCATCCTGCCAGTGAGGAGGCTGGGGGTGCACCAGAAGCTAGGAGAGGACAGAAGCAGGACAGTTGACCTAAACTGGCCAAAGGGATATTCCATAACATATGACATCATGGTTAGTGATAAATTCTGGGGGAAAAAACTGTGATAAAAACTGGGGGAAAGAAGAAGGAAGGGGGTACATTTGGAGTGATGGCATTTGTCTTCCCAAGAAAATGTGACGTGATGACGTTCCTGGAAGGGCTGAAAATCTGCCTGCTAATTGGAAGTAGTGAATGTATTCCTTGGTTTGCTTTGCTTTGCTTGTGCATGCTGCTTTTGCTTTATCTATTCAAATGTCTTTATCTCAACCCGTGAGTTTTCTCACTTTTACCTTTCTGATTCTCTCTCCCATCCCACTGTGGGGGTGAGTGAGCAAGATGCTGTGTGCTGCTCAGTTGCCCACTGGGGTTAACCCACAACTATCTTCCAAAGGATTTTTTAATCCATTCTATTGACTTTTAAAAGTATAGTTATAGAAATGTCAATAATCAGCTTACTATTCAGCTTTATTGTTTCTCTTACATTCATTATATCCCATCATACTTCTGTATTATTTTGAATCATTCCCTCCCTTATATTCCCAAATAAAATCTGATAAAGGGGTACCATTCCAATTCCGCAGCTCAATTAATTGTGCAGAAAGACATGAATTTTACACAGCATCAGAATCTGGCAATATTTTGACTCAGCTTTTAACTATAGGAGGATAAAATACCCTGGGGAATGAACCAATAAAGAGCTGACAATAACTTTCTGCTCAGACTTCATCAGAAAATATCATGCATCCAGTTGTGGAGTGCTCTCCTGTGCAAAACCAGTGGAAGAAGAACCTGTGGTTAGCCTTAAAAGAGCAATAGTGCTACTTTTTTTTTTTTTTTTCTCCTCCCTATATATAAAACTTATTGAAGCATAAAATCAGTGTTTTGAAATCATTTGAGTTTAACTGACTTAGTTGTTTCCTCTTCTCAAAATGGACAAGCAAAATGCATTTATTTAAATGATTAACTCTCAAATGCCTGATGCCAATATTCTTGAGCACCAATTGTTTTTTGAATATCAGAAGAAATAAAGTAAACAGGGAAAACAAAGGTTTATGAGTGTTCATCATTTTGCATTAGACCTCATCCCAATAAAATACTGAAGCTGCTTATGGAGTGAAACCCTTAATTCTTCTGTAGTTAGCCAACTCTAGCTTTGCTCTGCCAGGTCAGACCAGGTTTTATTGTTATGGGGGACAAAGCAATTGAGGATGATTATCTACACAAGAGTAGAGAGGCTCATGGACTAAAACTGTGTAGTGAATATCTTTTTATTTTCAGTAATCAGAAAGAAAAAAAAAAAATCCTCTCCATTATTTTAAGTGGATTCTTTCTGTCTACTTCCCTCTTAGACCCATTATATCATGAATGTTAGCAAGAATATCTTTTTTTGGCACAGATGGAGGGTATCATGTATTTCATCAGGAGATGAGGCCTTGTCTACGAGATGTGAAAATTTCTTCATTATGCTCTGTTGGGCTAGGACAAGCAATATTTATCTTCAAGGAAGCTCAGTAGAAGTCCTGTCTTAGAACTTCTAAGATTGACTTTGTTGCCTCAGGAGCTCAGTTCAGTTACGTATCAATTGCCATATAAGTTTGATATACATCCCAAATCAGTGCTTGACCTGTAGAGAACCTCAGAATTTTACCTTATATCTAGAGTTTCCTACACAGAATTCCAGACAGCTGTCTTGAGATGGTAGAGAATTTTTAATTCGTTACTCTGCAGTTTCTACCTTTCCCTATCAACTGTCTAGAAACTCATACTTAATTGATTCTGTTTGCACTGCTGGTTATGGAACTCCAATACTTTTTTTTTTTTTTTTTTTTTTTTAACTGAGGTGGTCTAGATTTTTCTCTGGTTATTCAAAGATGGAAAAAAAAAAAAAAGTTTGAAGTCCACTTGAAGCCAGATTTGATGAATTCTGCTGCCGATGTCTTAAGACAATTTCTCGTTATATATGACTTTCTCAAGGAAAAAAAAAAAAAAAAGTAAAAAAAAAATTATTAAGATAAAAACAAATTATACATTCAATTAAAATACAAAATCATTGGCTTAGCTTAAACATTTACTTCAATTCAGATATTTTCAGTTTCAAGCCGTTACTTTTTTAATGGTGCACATTATACAAACTA
The DNA here is from genome assembly GCF_964211835.1 of Anser anser. Lineage (NCBI taxonomy): Eukaryota > Metazoa > Chordata > Aves > Anseriformes > Anatidae > Anser > Anser anser. The sequence goes on along the minus strand of NC_139720.1, from coordinate 152,344,109 downwards.
ATCAAAACCAATCTTTAGCACCCTTGGTTTCTCATGAAGGAGACCATCCATGTAAAAATAGATTCTTGCTGCCACAGTGTTGTGGTTTAACCCAGACGGCAGCTAAACACCACACAGCCATTTGCTCACTCTCCCCTCTCCCTCTCTGGGATGGGGGAGATAATCAGTAAAAAAAAAATGAAAGCCTGTCGGTTGAAATAAAGACAGTTTATTAGGACAGAAAATAAAGGATAATAATAATAATAATAATAACAACAACAACAATAAATAGTACTAATAATAATGTATACAAACAAGTGATGCACAATGCAACTGCTCACCACCCGCTGACCAATGCCCAGCCTATCCCCGAGCAGCCGGCCCACCCCACCCTGGCCAGCCCCCCCATATAATTGTTCAGCATGACACCATATGGTATGGAATACCCCTTTGCCCAATTTGGGTCAGCTGTCCTGGTTCTGTCCCCTCCCAGCTCCTGCTGCACCCCCAGCCTGCCCTCTGGCAGGACAGTGTGAGAAGATGAAAAGTCCTTGGCTTAGTGTAAGCACTGCTCTACAACAATTAAAACATCAGAGTGATATCAACATTATTCTCATCCTAAATCCCAAACAGAGCACCACACCAACTACTAGGAATAAAATTAACTCCGTCCTAGCTGAGACCAGGACTCACTGCAGAGAAGTGAAAGGAGAAGAGAGTGATACAGTACTGCAGTTTATTTCATCATTAAAAAAGATCTCAAACTCTAGAGTTTAAAGACACACGCAGCGTTTCTGCATTATTTATTTTTAATTTTAGGAAAAAATTTTGGAGGGGTATTATGTTGGGTTTTCTTTGTTTGTTTATTTGAATATATACACAAACCTGTATATGTATATACATATATATACAACTTAAATCAAAAAGTAAAAAGTAAACAATAGCAACCAAAAAGACTCTAAAAGGAACAATGTCAATTTCTAAAATGACATTAAAAAGTGATTCAGTTACATTAGATCATCTACTCTGCTGTTTTCTGATGCACTCTTTGACAGGTAGTTGCCCAAATATTTATAGCTCAGTATATATATTTATTATCAAAATTGAATGTCGTATAAGTAGAAAACGATGCAATATATAATATATATAGATGCAATAGTAATAATGAAAACAGAAGTAAAAAACATAAGATATCTATATAAGTCATATTTAACCTGTTTTGTAAATCACAAACCATTTACTTAATTTTAGAAAATGTATTTAATTTGACTGCAGGTTGCAGTGTCATGAATGAAAGGTAAGTTATTTAGTAAAGAATCATTCTGTTACAAGGCTGCTTCTGCTGTCAAAGCTGATTACCATATAATAATTAAAAAAAAACAGTTTACCTAAGTATAGTACTAATCTTTCTTATTTTGAACGTTATATAGTCTGTTGTTGTTGTTTTCCCATAAAGAAAGGTAATGGGCAATATATGTGTTATCCTTAAAATAGGACTGCTACTGAGATTCTGTCTTATTGCAGCTTAGTTCCAGTAACAAGCATAACAAATGAATTGATGACTACTGCATTGTCTGGAGTAGCTAACAGATGCCTCAAGTTGTGATGCTTCCTTTAATCCTACTGGAAACTATAGATTTTTAATTAATTGGTATGAAACATTCAGATTTGTGAGAGTTACATGGCAATTTATTTTCAGTTAAATTATTGTAGATCATATGTCTCTGAGAAGTACAGAAAGCTGTATTATTGAAACTTTAAGACATTTCATTACAAAGAACATAAAGTTTCCATAGCGTATATTACAATTCTCAGCAGAAAATCAGATCAGAGTCACATCATCAGAAAATGTTGTATTTAATTATTGTTTATAAGAAGCCTTTTAACTCTATCTCTGCAGCAAGAAATCATACAAGGCTGAATGGCTGTAGAGACATATTGCAGACTAAGTGCAGACAATTTATTTGCTGCAATCCTGCATTCCTGTAATGTTTCTTTGTGTGCCCTTTAGAGTAAAGTGGAAACACAAACAGGAAAGTGACTTGCTTTGTGATAAATGAATGTGTCTGAAAACGTGAGACAGTGAGAACAGACAAAATAAGTGATCCAGGCCTGTTGGGCACAGGCCTGGATGAAAGACAAAGGGAGAGAATTTCTTTATAATGACAACTTAATCAAAGCTTCAATCCCAGTATAGAAGACAATGGTCAAAATGAAGACATCATGCTGTCAATCAAGCTTAGAATGAAATAGTTGTTTGAAAGGAAGAGAGGTGCTTCTATTCATAATGTAGCTTTATGTTTAGCAAGCTTTAAATAAAAAATGTATCATCCATTATTGCAGATCTGCTCCGTGAGCACTCCTGAATATCTCTTCCTACAATATTGATGCCAGTCTCTACTATTAGAAAAGTCTTCCTGCTCCTTCATGTTAGCTTTGCTGAAGAGTCAGATTTAATAGAAGGGTGAGCAGAAACAGTACGGACAATCACTGTAGTGGAGGATCTTGTAAAGCACAATGAAAAGTCCGATCCATTCTTTGGGTTTAATATTATATAATTCTCTCATCCCTTTCTCTCTACAAATATTTATCTATATAGGTACTTGTTTATTTTTAGATAGAGGAGTCACACAATGAGCATATAGCCACTTTTAAATAAAATAGGCACCCAATTACTCTTAAAAGGAAATCTTTACTTCACATTTCTTCTTCTACTTTGTGTGAAAATTATTAATAGGTGGACTGTAGTCTTACCTGTGTGCTTTGAGACCACACACGTCCAGGACTCCCTGAGAAAAACCATGAATCAGGTGGGTGACAAGAGATTGAGCACTCGAGTAGTTTACAATTCACCACATCGTGTTGAGATATCAGTGATACTGATGTCCATAACGACAGGTTTCAACTTGTGTCACAGAACATAGCACAGGTGCATCTTTCCCTATTATTTTACTGAAACATACCCAAACGAACTGCACTGTGTTTATGGCAGGTGTTATTTGTAAGCGGCTCTTTATGTTAGCAAATCTGTAGGCCTTCTGGAAACTTCTGCATGTACAACTTGCCTTTCTTAAAGAACAGAAGTCATTGTCATCCTCAGTGCTTTCAGCCTTGATTGACAGAAGGTTTCAATGAAAAACCTACTTCAGTTGGTAAGAGAAAACCTGATTTGGGTCTAAAACCTCCTCACAACTACAATCCAAATCATTGTGCTGTGGGACAGATATATAAAGAGGCACTGCTGGGCTTTGGTGGGAAATTCCAACGACCATGGGTGGCAGTGAACCACAAGACAGACTAGATCGGAAAGTGTACATAGCAGGAGTAGCTAATATTCATTCTGCAAAACACCAGTACCAACTTGGTCTTTTGTGTACCATGGTACTTTTAGAGGAGAACTGGTATACATTAGTGAAATTATGTTGTTCTACAGATATGTGCCAATCAGTGATGGCTTCCGAAGTTCTGCAAAAGGATGAAGATGTTAGATCAGTGCTAGTAGCTTCCTGAACCATATGATATCTAACACAACAGCATTCACCATATTTCTAAAGCAAATTGTTTTGGATGTAATAATGATCTGTCAACTGTTGATGAGCTGCTCTTCAAGAGCTTTTAAATAATAGAGAAGTTCTACACTGGGAATTATAGATATCACAGTTACACCCAAAAAATCAGACCTGATTTTCAAATGGAGCCTTCACAGAATCACAGAATCACAGAATCGTCTAGGTTGGAAGAGACCTCCAAGATCATCTAGTCCAACCTCAGAGTATCCTAAGACTAAGGGCACTCTCTGCCTATAGTTTATGTCATAGAAAACATGCACAAATAACTGAAAATAGTACTAGATTCTTATTTGGTCAAGGGGACATGCAGGGAAATGAACAAGGGGAGTACTGGGGAGATGTATAATGTCAGAGCTTTACTGTTTGGTTAGGAGATCTCATTTCCTTTTGATGTTGTGGCCAGGATATTGTTTACCCTCTTGATCACTGATTTATGAAACCAGGTATAGATAAGATGGAAGCATGTAGAATATGCATTTAGCATTAACAGGGACAGAATAGTGTAGATAGAAACTTATCTGACTGGATGAAAATGGTTTATCTCAGGATGCCTATGTGTGTGCGTGCGTGCATGTGTATGCGTAGGCAATTTTCCCAGGAATTCTAATGTGTAATTCTTATGTGTTTGCATATGTGCAAACATGAATTACTTGAATACATTATTGTTGTTTAAATTATTTTTTGTTCTTTGAAAAAAAAAATAATGAAAATGTTAGATACTCAAAGTAAAAGTAATGGGCCTAATAAGCAATCACCTTGAAAACACACTATTGTGCAAAATATCAGGGCTTACATTTCTTGATGAAGTCATTTTCTCAGCTGCCTGTATGAAGTGTTCCTCTGACAAGTTTGCCTTTCTGAAATTTATGGATTAGGTATGTGAAGACAGAAAACTCTGGTTTTTTTTTCTGACAAACCACAGAACCTCTTCTCTAGGAACCTCTACTGTATTTCTTATGGAAATACAGAATTTCCATGTCCTGCTTGTCCTTTTGGGACTATCATCTGATCAAAATCAGGTTACAGTGGTGAGTGTGACTGTGATAGCATACTGCACTTCACAGCAGCCTGAAAAACAAATAAAGGCACAAAGAAATGAAACGAAACAAAACAAAACAAAACAAAACAAAAAAAGTACAGAGCATAAGAGCATAAGACAAGGAGAAGAAAAGTCACTCTGTGTTAATGGGGCCCATAGGAGAGGATTAAACAAAGGGGGAGACAGTTGAAACTGAATAGAATTTCATACCTGGTCAGCTTTTGCTTCAACTTTTGAGATAGAAGGCAATATTTAAAAATAAACTGTTAGTGTAGATTTAGATGTGGGCACAGGCATATGTCTAATTATCAATGTAGATATCCCATGGTGGTTTAGAAATGGTAATTTATTCCTTTCAAGCAGATATTGCTTTGATTGTGGGACTTCATATGCCTTGCCACTAATACTTTCCTTGAACTTGTGAAATTACTTTTGAAAAATCAGCATGTTTCTGAAATTAGTATGTTGTTTACAAAAAGTCAAAATATGTAACAATACATTACATAGTTGAAATTAAGATTCTACTTAGTTACATTACCTTAGTTATATTTAATTCATATTTTTATTTTTGAAATTCCAAGAAATGAAGAATCCTTTTATTATTTTTTTCTATGTAAAAATAAAATAAAATAAAACAAAAATAAAATAAAATAAAATAAAATAAAATAATAAAATAAAATAAAATAAAATAAAATAAAATAAAATAAAATAAAATAAAATTATAATCCTGACACATTTATGTGTTTTTTTTTCTATGCATTCTGGCAAAACACAATTTAGTAGATACCAAGATAGTGAACAGATCTGTTGAAATAAGTATATTTTTTGTTGAAAATGTTTGTTTTGCAAGCTATGTTCCTTAAAATGAAAGAAAATAACACATCTAATACATGAAAACTAGTATTAAAAATCATGAAAGGGATTATAAGATGTAATGTATCAAATAATAACAAATACTGTGTACATGATTTTGTGTAATATGCCTTATCTCTTGAAAATTTGTGTGCAACTACTCTCTGTGATTTTTGATAGAATAGAATCCTGTGATTAGGATACAAAAAATGGTTATTTCGAAATTCCTGAATGAACGATTTAGAAAAGAAATTGATCTTGAAAATCCATCTACCTTACAATAAACTGATTGTATCATCCATTGCAAAATGCTTGATAGCTATGGAGAAAATATTAAGACTATAATAACTTTTAAGAAAAGCTGTTACTTTTTGCTGATAATTGAATGTGTGGCCCATAAACAGTGCATGCTAGTTTAGAAAGCAGTAGTGCCTTTGTGGTGATTTGTTTGTATCAGTGCTATGGTGGAAATATAAAAAGATAGGCATTTCATTCTAATATTTTTTGCCTTTCACAATTCTGTTCTAATTCCCATTGTAATAGACAAAGCAAAAATTAATCTGAAAGATATTTTTCATTCTGTATTTAAATTAGGTTTTTGCATTATATTCTCAGATTTATTTTTTAGCTATTACAAATATATGTTGTATCCATTAGACTTTTTTTTTCATGTTTATTTGTTTGTTTTTCTGCTTCAGCACATACTTAATTAGTAATTATGGCTTCTCATGGCTAAATACAGGAATTTCCATCTTCCAATCTTCCGTCTCCCAGAAAACCTTTTTTCTTTGAGTGGAATATCCTTGTTTTCAAGGTTGTTGGTTGTTTTTTTTTTTTTTTTGGTGGTTGTGGTGGTGGTTTTGTTGTTGTTGTTTGGTTTTGTTTGTTTGTTTTAATGGGTATCAATCCATCGCCTGATTCTAAGAAATTATTACTTTTATTTCTTCCTTGGGTCATATTTCTGTATGTTCTTTTCAAACAACTTGTGTTACAGATTCCCTTTTTTTTTTTTTCCCCTCTCAAAAGTAGCCAGAACTCAGTGAGAGATGAATATGTTTTTTGTGTTATGTGCTGTTCCTCTCTACATTCTTCTCCTGTGAATACTGCAGAACTGTCATTTTCTCTTTTATGTACTATTCTTGCCCTTCCTGTTTTCCCAATACAACTAAGAAATAGTTCTGTGCAGTTTCTCCAAAGTGGCTGTAACACATCAGAGGAATTGATATGTTACTGATGGTGCTTCTCTTTGAGGTATATTACACACTAAAATAAAAGTGTCTTCATTTTTTTCTTTCTTCCTCTTTGTGTACATTTTTAAATTTGCTGTGTAGATTATGTTTAAGTGAAAAAAAAAATAGATGCAGAACTATAAAAATGAACACTACCAAATACAAGAGAGGAACAAAATGTTTAAATTTGTCCTATACTATTTGACACAGGAACAGTGCAAGTTCTATTTGGTCATAATCTTGTTCATGGAACTATGGAATCTCTCCCATTGCAGTCTGTATATTTTTATAAAAAGGATGTTTGATATCCGCTCTCTGCAGTTACCTTAAAGGAGGCTGTAAAGAGGTGGGGGTTGGTCTGTTCTCCTACGTGCCTGGTGACAGGACGAGGGGGAATGGGCGAAAGTTGCGACAGGGGAGTTTTAGGTTGGATGTTAGGAAGTACTTCTTTACCGAAAGGGTTATTAAGCATTGGAATGGGCTGCCCAGGGAGGTGGTGGAGTCACCATCCCTGGAGTTCTTTAAAAGACGTTTAGATGTAGAGCTTAGCGATATGGTTTAGTGGAGTACTTAGTGTTAGGTCAGAGGTTGGACTCGATGATCTTGAGGTCTCTTCCAACCTAGAAATCTGTGATACTGTGATACTGTGATAGCATGTGAAATATTATATTGGGAATGTTCTTAATAACATCACACACTGAGGCCTTCTCTTTATAAAACAGTAATTATTTATAGCTAGTCCCACTTACTAATTTCCACATGCTTTCTTAAAGGGAAAAAAAAAAAAGAGCAAATTACTAAGTAGACCTCAACCTTGTGTTTCTTTTTTCTTTCAATGAAAAGTAACAATGCCATCTGAAAAAAATAAACGATGGAATTTATAAAAGACCAAAATATTGTACCAAACTTATAAAACTGTTCTGGACTTACAGTTGTCTTTTGTTGTTGTTGCTGTTGTTGTTTTCTGTTGTTTGTTTTGTTTTGCGTATGTTTAAGATTTTTTATATTTGTGTGTGTGTGATAGTAATTGTAGCAGACAATAGGGTTATTTGCTACATCTTGTGCCTGTGGTCTGATTTCTACCACTCCCTAACCATCATATGTTTAGGCCTTGCATACCCAAACTTAAAAAGACACAAAGCCAAGTATTTTATAACTTTAAGAAGTCGCATCCTTTAAAAAGCACAGATTAAATTTGAAGAGTTTATTTGTTTTGAAATCTCAATGCATTTAATATAGGAAAAAATAAAAGTTCTAAAAAAAATTACCTTTCATAAAAAGATTGCCTATTTGATAAAATTATTATAACTGAAGTTGCATCTATGTGGCAAGCATGGATGATATGACTCTGTACTATTAATCTGAGAATTAAATGCAAATATTTCAAAAATATGAATTGTGTATTCAAATTTTCACATACTGAGAATGACAGTGTAGTGCTATAATTTCTTGACAATATGAGGGCTAGTCAAGTGAAGAAAATGAAGTCTGACTACATGCTCTGAATTTTATTTCTGAAAAACTGTACAAATACTATCCAAAAGATGCTGTTAGAAGAAGAAGCTTTTATTTAATACAGAATGATGGATAATTCCCTGAGTAACAGATATAATGGACGGAAAACACTTTTTTTTTCTAATGTGTATGAAGTCCATTGAGCAAAAATAGTTGTAATAGCCTCTAAAAGCATTTAGCTCTATGTATACCTGTTTCTTTAAAACCTTAATTCTCTTGTACCAACACTTTTCAAAAGGGAAAACAAAGTACAACTCTGCCCCTTCATTCTCCCTCTCCCCTTGCCCCTCTCAAAAAGAAGCCTTCATCGAGTACTTAGAGCTCTTGACACTTTCAGAACAAATCACAAACGTTTGAGGACAAAAGTTGATTGCTATGTATTTTAGATACATGGGATTGTTGTTTTCCTTTTGTTTTTGTATCATTCCAAACACTGGAATTTTTAGGTGCAGTGTAAATGCAAACTGCAGTGCAGACAAAAATAATCTCCAGTGGATATATGATATACCATTGCCTACAGATTTTTTTTCTTCTTTCTTTTTGTGTTCATGTGTAAAATAAGCAATGATTTTTTATTTTTTAATAATAATAATAATAATAAAGATGTACTGAAAGGTCAATCAGCTGGATTTATGCTGCTTTACTTGTGGCTTTAAATGGATACTCTAAGTTAAGAAGCCTTGTAACCCTAGAAAAGTCTCAGAAGGCAATTCAGAGCAGTCAAGATCTAAGTCTCTTCCCAACGAGATTTTGAGTAACCTCACAGAAAGTTTTTAACAGCTAGATCATCAGTTGGTAGTTTCACCTAAATGCACAGATCTGTCCATAAAATGGAATGAAACCAGACCATAAGTCAGATTGTCAGGTTTAGAATCCAAAACAAAAAGACTATTCAGATGTTTGTAGATAAAGGAATTACTAAATATCACCTCTTCTTCCTAATAACAACAAAAAATTCTGAAAATTTTTGAAGGATTATTGCAAGTGACAGAATGACACAGCAGAAAAGTGCCTCAGGGTTCACATTCCTGACTAATCTTAAAGTCTGCACAATAACTGTGCATAACAGAATGTCATTTGTCAAGTTGTGAAGTGTATAAATGTCTTCTGTGGGATGGGGCAATGAAAAATGTAAAACTAAGTATGTAAAACATCTCATCCTAGCAGATAAGATACATTTGACAGTGATTTGCTATTTTGTGTTGCTTACTATCACCTTTTTTTCTTTTTTTCTTTCTTTCTTTCTTTCTTTTTCTTTCTTTCTTTCTTTCTTTCTTTCTTTCTTTCTTTCTTTCTTTCTTTCTTTCTTTCTTTCTTTTAGATCTGCAATAGATAAACTATTAATTTAAGAGGCCGTATAATCAGATTTTTAAGCGAATAGATGGGAACTGGGAATATTACACTCACTATGTGTACCTCAGCCTCTGCTTCCAACATTCTACATTTTCCAAAACTGAGCTTTATGTCAACCTTCTGTGCTTCAAACTTACATTGCACAGAGAAAAAAGATCCCCGTATTTCAGCAGATTTCTGCAATTGTTAAATGTGATGAAATAAATTAATAAATTACAGTCAGCATTTTACTGTGACCACCTACAACATCCAACAGGAGAAACAAATTTTTTGTGGTTGTAGCAAGTAATAACAATGAAGCAAAAGATATTGCCAACACTTTACATGTATAAATGTTGACCTGGAATTTTTTGTGCTAGACATTCTGAGATGTCATATGGAAACATGGCAGTTCATGTGGCCTGGGATACTCCTTAACACCAGCCTCCAATTAGGAGCTCAGTCTCCATAGATTTCTGCTGCAAGCCACTGGAAACTGATAAATGTCTTGGAAAAGTATTTCCATTCATAGAGACCTCTGTTTTAAGAACAGCAGATAAATAGCTACAATTAGATCTAATGAATGCAAACCCACAGTTAGATTTACATTAAAGGTAGGGGTTTTGTATCTTTCATCAAAGTTTTTTTAGTGCATTCTGGCTTGTGAACATACACACAGAAATAATGGTATTTTAAATACACTTGTCATATCTAAGATGGCAACTCTCATGTGTTTCCTTTTCTATTCAATTCTAGGAAAACTACCTCAGCTTTGACAAAGTTAAAATATAGTAAATATCATTTAATATTTACTATCGATATCACTGAACATTAGCAAAACAGAGGGTAGGATATAAAATGTGGGCCTTGATTTATTTTCTCTAACTGAATTATTATAGACCACCTGTCTTTCAATAAACTCTTCTCAGAATGGTTTTAGCTATGAAGCGTACTATTTACAGCAGGAAATGTAAATTTCAGTTATGAATTAATCTGTATTTAGTTCTTCTCAATCAGTTTTATTTCAAAAAATATAGATAGATTCTTTCCACTTTTAAAAAATTTTCAGAGTGGAAGTTTAAACTATTACTTTAGATACCTTCCATATTAGGAACTTACAAATATGTTGCTGATGCATTCAATCTGTCTAGATATCAGCATAACTGCTATTTGTATTTGTCTTGTTTTCTTTTATTCGGGAGATCATTTATTCTGCAGATTACATTGAACTGTCTGCAGATATTTAACTGTGATTTAAGAATGATTGATTCCTGTTTATTATTTTAAGGAAGGACATAATGTTTGGGAATATTCTTTTTTTTTTTTTTTTGGTGTTGCTGACCAAATATTTACACGTCAGTCTATTTTTAATGTCTGCTTAATACAAAGGATTAAGTTCATAATTTATGTAAAGTATATAACAGATAGGTATACAGACAGTGCTGATTTGGATATTTGCATCAAAAACATTATGTGGGAGTTTATCAATATATTTTTTCTTTATGATGATGCTTGAGGAATAAGAAGATAAAGAAGATGGAGACAGAGGTCATTATATCAAAACAAGGAGGTCAATTCTTTTTTGTTTGGGAAGGGATGGAGAAAATCTACTCATACCCATTCACCAGACCAATACTTTTTTTAGCAGAAAAGCTGAAGGTTTAGAGTTTGATTAACATCCAGGTAAAAACAAACTTCTGTCTGTGTAGATGGAGTTTTTATGGGCAGTAATTCATTGGCTTTTGCAGGATGACAATCTCAGTTAAGTGATTCTTTAAAGAAGATGAGTTTCATTTTTTCTTACACAATAGGTACCAACATCCTTTGTAACTCTTCTATGCTCATTTATGCTTCTGACTTAAGTAGAGAAACCCTGGGAGAATCTTCATAAGTCATGCTTTGAGATTCTGAGAGGAAGCTTTAAAGAAGGGCATCACATCTTTGCATCTGATGCTTACATGTTCAATAGGTGTCCAAGAAACCAAAGGGTCGGTATAGATCTTTTCTTATTGCTATTTAGGATTGTTATTGAACATATATGAAAACGTCTTTCACTTCTTGTTACTGTTGGGAACTTACAACTACTTCTTAAGCCAAGTACTGATTTGCAATCTGACATTCAGATGAATTTCATGAACTTCAGAATAAGTAGGATGTAAAGAAACTGGAAATCCAGGGCTGCATTAGCTGTTGCCCACCTGAATACCACTCTGATGTGCTACCTCTTCATACTCATTTTGCCTCTGCAAATGATGCCACAGAATAAAGAGCAATGATAAAGCTCAATTTCTACCTAGTTTATCTAGTTTTTTTTCTTGCAAGGCTTTGGGAAAAATACTAATAAAAGGAAAGAATATATAGCTTCTTTCTTAAATGGTTTAAATTCTTGTACGTTCTAGAGGACTACAGAAATATATGGAGATACTGCTGTAAATCTGAAAATACTGGTAACAGAAACCATATCTCAGGAGGAATTTAGTCCATCAAAGACATCTGAGAAATCTTAATTAATGCCACTACCTTGTAGTCTACACCAATAAACTGTTTTAATTCCTCCTTCACACACAGGTAGAGAAAGAAAGGAGAGATATTAAAAAAAAAAAAAAAGACTGTAAATGCACAGTCTTATGTTTTTCCTCTCATAACACAAAATTATTGGGTGTCAAATGACCCACTAAACAGAAAAGATAAGCAAGCCACTTAGGTATAGTTAATAGAATGCAAACTAAAGCTCCAGCAAAATTACATTCTACAAGCTTAGTAGCAATACATAGGCAGCAATACTCCAAATACTCCAGGACCCTTTAATTAACATTATAAAATAGTTTCACATGTTTTGGAGATTATAATTGCAAGATTTTACATAGACTAAAGTGGTTAAAATGTACTGTGCATTGTTGTGCATTGCATATATAGGTTAATAATATCTAGCAGGAAAAACATTATGAGTTCCATTTACAGAACAAAAGCTACCTTTTCTGTTCAAGATGATTGTTCTCTATAGACCCTTAAATTTTATTTAAAAGGTAATTTCTGCTCTACAGCTTTATCTCAGATTTTATAGCAGGCTGATATTCATGCATTATATAACATTTTGAGACTTACAGGCATTTTTTTTAAATGAGTTTTCCTGGTGGTTAATTTTTCTGTTAAGATAAGGGGAATACATTTAAATTATATTAGCCTAAATTATGAAATTATTTTTCTGAAAAATAAATTGAGATTATAATGTATAATTTCTTTACGGTAAATGTTATGCAAGTGTGTATGTAGAGGGAAAGAAACAACTATTTAGATTAATGTTACTGGTTTTCCTCAAAACTCTATGGCAGTATTAGAGTTCTAGTACTGAAAGAGATCTCTAGGTGATTTTATTGGGCTTGCCTCTCAAGGTTTTGATAGCTGGGGGTCTGCAGGGTTGGCCTCTGTGAGAAGAGTCCAGAAGCTGCCACATGTCAGAGAACTCCAGAAGATCTTCCAGATGGCTCCAAAAGGGACCCTCCACTGGCCAGAGACAAGCCAGTGAGTGATGCTGGTTGTACTTCTGTGAGAACAGATTTAAGAAAGTGAGGAAAAAAAAAAAAAAAATGTTGCACAAAAACAGCTGGGAGAGAGAAGTGAGAAACAGTCTTGCTCACCAAGGTGAATGAGGGATAAGGACGAGGTGCTCCAGGCGCCAAAGCAGAAGCTCCCCTGCAGCCTATGGAGAGGCCCCTGGTGGAGCAGGCTGTCTCCCTGCAGCCCATGGGGTACCATAGTGGAGATCTCCACTCTGCAGCCCACAGAAGAGCAGGTGGATGTGGCCTGAAGGAGGCTGCAACCTATGGAATGCCTCACAGGAATACATTCCAGGCTGAAGCTGCAGCCCATGGAGAGGAGCCCATGGTGAAGCAGGAGGTCTAGTGGGAGCTGCTACCTATGGGGGAACCGTGCTGGAGCAGTTTGCCCTATTGCAGATCGATCATATGGTATGGACCCATATTTTATCAATTCTTCAAGAGTAGTGGTCTGTGGGAAGCTCACAAAGTTTGGATCAGTTCAGAAAGGACAGCATCCTATGGAAGGATAGAAGCATCCTGCTCCTATAGTGGAGCAGGGCAAAAGAGTGACCATGAAGGAATGTCAAAGACAAAGTGTTATGGACTGACCTCGACTCTTATTTCCCATTCCCCTGCACTGTTCAGATGGAGCAGGTAGAGGAATGTTTCAAGTTTGCTTTTAGTTCTTACAGCTTTACTATTTCAGTAATAGGCAATATATTATTTTACTCTCACTTATACTGATTCTGTTTTGCCCATGAGTGTAACTGGTGTGTGACCTCTCTGTCATTATCTCAACCCTTGAGCCCTTTTTCATTGTATTTCCACTCCCTGTTCCTTTGAGGGGGTGGAGTGAGAGAGAGGTGTGGTAGAGCTAGCCATCAGTGTGAAACCACCACAGTGTTCTGTATAATTATTGTATTTTCAGAAACATGAAAAGTTCTTGTTCTTTGCATGCAAGAAGAAGACCAGAAAGACACACATAAAAGAGTGGGGGGAGCGGGGGGAACAAATGACAAAACTAAGCTAACAAAATGAGAAAATGTTTCTTTACTTTCATTGGGTTTTTTGTTTTGTTTTGCTGATGATTTTTTAGTTGATTTTTTCATTTGTTTGTTTTGTTTGTTTGTTTGTTTTGCATGTATCCAGTCAGAACCTCTGTTGTTTTAATTTACAACCACTTTTCCTCAGTCTACTCTTGTGCCATACATTAGAGAACTTGGCTCTGTCTTCACAGTGGCATCTTCATAGGTGTGGGAAGGCAACTGTGAGTAGCTCCTGAACTTCTCTGTGCCAGGCTGAGAACACCTTGCTCCTCCAACCTCTCCTCATAGGGGAATTGTCCCAACCTCAAGCATCCTGGTGACACAGGACTTGCACATTTCTCAGTGAGAGAACCATGGACATAAAAGCTAAAGCATGGGTGTGGCATCATCCATACAGTCAATTGTTAACTTGCTCTATCCAATAACTCCTACCAGAGCCTTTCCTTATAATCTGTGGAATAAAGGAGAATACCACCTGGCAGGCAGCTAATACCACACAGATGCTCATTTGCTCTCCCCCAGTGGGATGGAAGAGAGAATCAGAAGGGTAAAAGTGAGAAAACTGATGGGTTGAGATAAAGACGGGTGAATAGCTAAAGCAAAGACTGTGTGCACAAGCAAAACAGAACAAGGAATTCATTCACTACTTCCCATCAGCCTGCAGGTGTTCAGTGACTCCCAGGAAAGCAGGGCTCATCACAGGTAGCAGTTATTTGGGAAGACAAAAGCCATCACTCCCAACATCATTCACTTCCTCCTTCTTTACCCCAGTTTTTATTTCTGAGCATGACATCATATGGTATGGAATATGTCTGATCAGTTTAGGTCAGCTATCCTTGCTGTGCCCCCTCCCAGCTTCTTGTGCACCCCCAGCCTCCTTGCTGGCAGGGCAGTGTGAGAAGCTGAAAAGTCCTTGACTCTGTATAAGCATTGCTCTGCAACAACCAAAAGCATCCATATGTTATCAGTACTGTTTTCAAGAAAAACCCCAAAGACAAGCCTCTATGAAGACAGTTAACTCTATCATAATAAAATCGTGACACCACCTTTTTTGAGTTTAAAATAAAATTAGAACAGTACGTGACAACATACTTGGTTTATAAAGAATCATATCAGAATAGATATTGCTTTTCTTAGGGGGTGTGCTGGTTTTGGCTGGGATAGAGTTAATTTTTCTCTTAGTAGATGTTACAAAGCTGTGTTTTGGATTTAGGATGAGAATAATCCTGATAACCCACTGATGTCAAAGACTTTTCAGCTTCTCCTACTACTCTGCCAGTGAGGAGGCTGGGGGTGCACCAGAAACTGGGAGAGGACAGAACCAGGACAGCTGCCCCAAACTGGGATGTCCCATACCACGTGATGTTATGCTGAACAATAACAGTGGGTGGCTGGCTGGGGTCGGGGATGGGGCACCGCTCCTGGGTGGGATGGGCATCAATCAGTGGGTGATTTGCAATTGCATTGTGCATTACTTGCTTTGTATATTCTCTTATAATAATAATAATAATAATAATAATTCCCTTAATTTTCAACTCATTTATCTCAACCAATGAGCTTTTTTTTTTTTTTTTTTTCTCTCTGATTCTCTCTCCCATCCCACTGGATGGGGTATGCTATGTTTATCATGATTTATGTTTTGCAAGTAATAAATTGTTTATGCACTATATTGAAAAAAAAAAGAAAAGAAACAACTGAGGTTAAAATTCAATGACGCCACAAATCTGTCAGTGTTGTTACAGTCTTACACCCCATCTGCATGATTCTTGTGCTAATCCTACAATTTACCTGGTGAGTTAGACTGGGTACTTTCCTGGTCCTTCTAATAAATAAATAGATAAATAAATAAATAAATAAATAAATAAATAAATAAATATCATGATAATAATAATAATTAATAATAATAATTCAATTTTCTTCAAGTGTAGGTGCCTGAAATACCCAGAAAAACAGAAAGCATAAGTCTGGGTTCAGGAGTGGAAGACGTGGCCACGACATTACAAATTAAAATATCAGAATCCCAGAATGGCTGAGGTTGGAAGGGACCTCTGCAGGTCATCTGGTCCAACAACCCTGCACAAGCAGGAACACCTAGAGCAGGCTGCCCAGGACCACGTTCAGATGGCTATCAAAGATCTCCAAGGGAAAGACTACACAGCCTCTCTGGACAACCTGGGCAAGTGCTCCATCACCCTCACAGTAAAGTGTTTCCTGATGCTCAAGAGCAAACTTCCTGTGTTCCAGTCTGTGCCACCTGTTTCTTGTCCTGTCACTGAGCACCACTGAAACGAGCCTGACTCTGTCTTCACTGCACCCTCCCATCAGGTATTTACATAGAATCACAGAATCATAGAATCATAAAATCATTTAGGTTGGAAAAGACCTCTAAGATCATCAAGGCCAACCTTTAACCTACAGCTGCCAAGTCCACCATTAAAACATGTCACTAAGCCCTACATCTACATATTTTTTGAAGACCTCCAGGGATGCTGACTCAACTACTTCTCTGGACAGCCTGTTCCAATATTTTACAACCCTTTCAGTGAAGATTTTTTTCCTAATATCCATCCTAAACCTCACCCTGGCCATTTGCTCTTGTCTTATCACTCGGTGCTTGCGAGAAGAGACTGATCTCCATCTCGCTATAGCCTCTTTTAAGGTAATTGTAGAGTGAATGACCCTATACATGAATAAGATCCCTCATGACCCTTCCCTTCTCTAGGCTGAACAGTCCCAGCTCCCTCAGCCTTTCCTCACAGGAGAGAAGTTCCAGCCCGTTAACCCTTCTTGGCCCTTCATTCGACTCTCTCCAGTATGTCCATGTTTCTCTGCTACGGGGGCAGGTGGTGGGGGCAGCAGAACTAGACGAAGCAGTCCAGGTGTTTGCTTCACCATTGCTGAGTAGAGCGGAAGGATCACCTCCCTCAACCTGTTGGTAATACTGTGCCTAAAACAAGACAGGACACCATTAACCTTCTTTGCAGAAAGGAAATATTGTTGACTCATGTTCAATTCGGTATCCACTTGTTGTGTTAAAGGTTAAAGTAATTGGGAGTTATGCCCAATTAGTCATTATAAGTCCAGTCATGTTCAAGGTACTGAACTGTCACGATTACGATTCACAAATACCATTATACACCCTCAATCTAGTCGCATTCCATGAACTACCACAGTCACACACACAGTTTGGTTGCATTCAGCGAGAATCACAGAATCACAGAATGGTTGAGGTTGGAAGGGACCTCCAAGATGATTTAGTCCAACCCCCCTGCTCAGCCAGGGTCACCTAGAGCATCTTACACAGGATCGCATCCAGATTGGTTTTGGATATCTTCAAAGAAGGAGACTCTACAACTTCTTTGGAAAGCCTGTTCCAGTGCTCTGTCACCCAAACTGTAAAGACGTTATTCCTCATGTGGTGATGAAACCTCTTGTGGTACAATTTATACCCGTTACCCCTTGTCCTATCACTGGCCACCACTTAGAAGAGTTTGGCCTCATCCACTTTACTTTGTCTCCTCAGGTATTTGTAGAGGTTGATAAGATCCTCTCTCAGTCTCCTCTTCTCTAACCTAAACTGGTCCAGCTCACTTTGTTTTTCCTCATAGGACAGATGCTCCAGTCCCTTAATTGTCTTTGTGGCTCTACGCTGGACTCTCTCTAGGAGTTCTATGTCCCTCTTGTACTGGGGAGCCAGAACTGCACACAATATTCCAGGTGTGGCCTCACCAGAGCTGAGTAAAAGATGAGGATCACCTATCTCGACCTGCTGTCCACACTCCTCTTGATGCAGGCTAGGATCCCATTGGCCTTCTTGGCCACAAGGGTACACTGCTTGCTCATGGTTAACTTGTCCACCATGACCCCCAACTCCCTTTCCACAGAGCTACTTTGCAGCAGTCAGCCCCAAACCTGTACTGGTGCCTGCGGTTGTTCCTCCCCATATGCAGGACCTTGCACTTGCCCTTGTTGAACCTCATGAGGTTCCTCTTCACCCAACTCTCCAGCCAGTCAAGGTCCCTCTGAATGGCCGCACAGAACTCTGGTGTGTCAGCCACTCCACCAAGCTTTGTATTGTCCGCAAACTTGCTGAGAGTACATTCTGTCCCTTCATCTAGGTCATTGATGAGTAAGTTGAGTAACACTGGACCCAGCACTGATCCCTTGGGGACACCACTAGCCACAGGCCTCCAACTCTATTCAGCACTGTTGAGCACAACCCTCTAAGCTCTGCCATCCAGCCAGTTCTCGATCCATCCCACTGTCCACTCATGGATCCCACACTTCTGGGTCTTGCCCATGAGGATGCTTTGGGAGAGTGTTGAAAGCCTTGCTGCAGTCAAGGCAGACAGCATCCACTGCTCTCCTCTCATCCTTCCATCCAGTCATCTCATCATAGAAGGCTATCAGGTTGGTTAAACATGATTTCCTCTTGATGAATTTATGTTGACTACTTCTGATCACCTTCTTTTCCTCCACATGCTTAGAGATGGCCTCAAGGATGGGCTGTTCCATCACCTTTCTAGGGATGGAGGTGAGGCTGACTGGCCTGTAGTCTCCTGGGTCTTTCTTCTTGCCCTTCTCGAAGACTGGAGTAATGCTGGCTTTCTTCCAGTCCTCAGGCACCTCTTCTGTTCTCCAAGACCTTTTGAAGATGATAGAGGCTTAGAAATAACGCTCGCCAGTTCCTGCCCTCAACTTTCACATTTCCAACTAGACCATCTCTTTTTGTTAGTACCAGATCCAGCAGTGCCCCTCTTTTTGTTGGCTCACCTACCTCCCGCATCAAGAAGTTATTATCCTCAGAGTTCTGCAGTAAGCTCCTGGACCATTTGTTCTGAGCTGTGTTGTCTCCCCTGCAAGTATCAGGGTGGTTAAAGTCCCCTGTAAGAACCAGGGCCTGTGAACATGAGGCAACTTGCAGCTGCCTGTAGAAGGCCTCATCCACTTCCTCTTCCTGATATAGTGGCCTGAAGTAAACACCCACCACAATGTCTCCCCTGTTGGCCTGCCCTTTAATCCTCATCCATAGACTCTCGACTCTCACTTCATCCCCCCGTATGCAGAGCTGCATAGATTCCAGTTGCCCACTCACATAAAGAGCAACTCCACCACCTCACCTTCCTGGCCTATCCTTCCTAAAAAGCACAGAGCTGTTCATGGCCACATTCCTGTCATGGAAGCTGTCCCACCATGTCTCAGTAATTGTGACAAGATTATAACCCTGCAACTGCACGTCTCCACTTCCCCTTGTTTATTCCTCATGCTGCATGCATTTACACAGAGGCATATGAGTTGGGCTCCCAATGCGTCTGCCTTTCTGGATGGGGTGACTATAACCCATCCATGTGGGCGTACGGTATCTCTCCTGTAAGCTCTGGTCCTACCCTTGGCTATGGGCATCCTTTGCCAGCTATGGTGTTCAGCTGGTTTGAGTGGGATGGCATGTCATCCTGTACCTTATCACTAGCATCCCTGATAATATCCCCCTCCCCCATTAAATCAATAAGATCGTAACCTTGTGACCGCACACAGATCTCCAGTTCCTCCTGTTTGTTTCCCATGTTATGTGTATTAGTATACAAGCATTTCAAGGAGTTGAAATGCTTATTTTTCCTGCCACATGTGTATATATAGGAACACTTCAGATGTCTTTCATTCAGCTCAGCCCCTTGTGGGGCAGACTGAAGGGCCTCACTAACATGCAGTTCCTCAAAAATTGGCATGCAGTCCCAGAGCTTATCACTGGTGGGCCTGGTTTCATCCCTTTCCCCCTTCAAATCTAGTTTAAAGACCTATCAATGAGCCCTGCTAACTCCTGGGCAAAAACCCTTTTTCCCCTCATAGAAAGGTGCTCCCCATCAGGAGTCAGTAGGCCCAGTGTCATGTAGATCTTCCCATGATCAACAAACCTGAAATTGTGTTGGTGGCATCAGCCTCGGAGCCACATATTTATCAGCTAGGTTCACCTGTTCCTTTCAATATTGATCCCCGCTACTGGAAGAATAGAGGAAAACACTACCTCTGCACCTGATATTTCAACCAATTGCCCCAAAGCCCTAAAGTCCCTTTTGATTGCTCTTGGGCTTCTCTTTGCTACCTCATCACTGAGAACTGCCACAGCTAGATTTAATGATTACTGCAACTTATTAAAGCAACAGGTACATGGGTTCTTTGGATTGCCAGTGATAATTTCACTGTCTGCAAAGCACATACAAATACCAAAAGTATGAGTAACTCAGCCTGGCTATAAATGCGTTAAAATGTATAAAGTGACTCTATTGACAATTCTAAGTTTCCTGGGGAGGAACTTTGTATAATCAAGTGTTCAAATCTTACCCAAAGGCATCCCAGTGGGGGAAAGAGAGGCTCAACTTCTGATCCCAGAAGTCAGAAGGTATCCTTCATGATGGTATCTTCCCTAACATCCTCTCTTCCTTAAGCTAATTTATATCATTTTTTATCAATCAGGTGGAGCTAGAGTGACTCTAGTCATACATACCTTTGTTACGATTGGTGATAGATCTTCTCACTTTTGCTTAAAGGCTCAGAGAAATTCAGAGAACATGCTCAGTGAGGGGTGGTTGCACCTTGGAGGCAGGTAGCCTTTGGGGTGGAGGTGTGTTTTGGTATTATAATGATATTATAATGAGCAAATTTCACCAAAGTACAGCGTTTTGTCAAATACATGACAGGCTGTTGGCTCAGGGTAGCAAATGTGTAGCTTACCACTTTCATTGTGCACAAGAAGAATCAAGTCCCATCTTATCACAGAGATACATGGTGTCTCCACTCTGCACCACACCCTGTATCGTTCCTCTTAGAGTTAGCACACCAGGTTCCCCTGGTGTGATTAACGTCTAAGGTTGGAGGGCTAGGGAACTTCTATGTAATGCAGCTACACTCCACCCTGGAAGCTTCTTCAATGCTGTACTTTTCCTTTAAAATGTGAATATCAGTTTAATTTCCTCAGTCACCTCAGGAAATTCTTCCATACTACCAGGACCCCTATATCATCTCCTCAAAGAAATAGTTTTTAAAGGCAATTCAACCCAAAACACGGGTCTCCTGCCATTGAATCTTCTTCTCTAGGTTCTTCTTAAGGTTCTTGTTCTATGCATTCTAAGGAAAGCCTAGGGTAGTTAGTTTAGATTTAGGACCATTACAGGTTAAAACAAATGAAAATCTTTTTTTTTCATGTAAAAGATCCATAGGACTCCCTAAGTATACACTTTTCAGTAGATGCTTATTTATTTTTAACTGGCTAGTACTGGCAGAAATGATGTACACACTGGTGTGTTTTCACATGCAAAAACTGAAGCTGAAAAATGGACCCTAAAGAATAAAATGATAAAAATAATAGCTTTAAGAAGTAGTTATTGTAGCAAAATGAATAATACTATCTGATTCAATGACTGTCTCGTGTTGGACCTATCCCAATCTTTTATATAGCAGCTGGAGACCAGTATGCTGCAGAACTGTTATCTTCTGTAGACATTTTGTTTGGGTAACAAATAGATATTTTACATGGTATATTAGCAGTTAATAGATTTCCAATAATGGCAGACCTTTTTCTAATAAGTAGTAATTTCAATCACAATTTTAGCAGTTATACTTGTTGTAATATTGCCTACAAAATTTTAGGTGTTAGTAGCACTTTATATTTACTCTGTGGAATGTATTAGTCTCACATACCTCTTACCCCCTTTAGCACTTTGTCTCATTGTTTCGATATTTTGAATTGTGCTAACTAGGGAATTATTTTAGAGGGCAGTCGTTATGAACACAAGGATTAACACTGCTGTAAAATCTAAACCAAAATTCACAAGAGGGAATTGAAGCTCATGAATTAGCTCTCTAGTCCCTTTTCTGGGGTTTTGTAGCACAGCCAGGGCAGAGCAGAGCTGGGCATCTCAGCTGGGCACAGGAGTCCAGCATCACGGGAACAACTCCATGCCAAGCCAGATATCTGATTGCTATACAAGAGGAGCTCAGATCTGTTTATACCTGTCCAGGAAAACAGTTTGGAACTTGTGAGGATAATGGATTTCATTTTCTACCAACATAACAGGCACTGAATGAGTTCCTGTATTTGTTAAATCAGTGCCATCTGTGTTGTATTTCCTCCCACCCTCCCCAGCTTTGGCATATTTTGATATTATTCTGGTCTGGCACACACATTTTCCTTTTTAGTTTTAATTTCTTTATTCTGTTTGCTGTATGATAAAAATAATCAATCCAGTTTACAGAGATGATGCTCAGTGCATACTAAAATTTCAGTATATTGTTCTTTTACAGAGCTTCAGTTTGGAAACTTTGTATCAGTACAAAGGTAATATTAATAAAGTTTAACATTTTTTGTTAATAATCCTTTAATCATCTGCCTGGAAAATCCTATCCAGATTACAAATTTGTTTCAAAAGTTGGAAGATTATCTAGATTAATTAATTATTGTATTAATGTAATCAGTTTTATGTTACAGATGTAAAAGTCTTCTATTTTAAAATTAAAAAATATTTATGAAATGATACACCATAAGAGAGACATGGCATTTCTGTTTGGTTTCATGGGTGCTCATAGGTTTCCTTCAACCCACTCTAGAGACACTATATTAATCCCAGTCACAGATCTCTCCTTGTCCAGAAGAAATCAGTGCATTAATGAAGTTTAGAAGCAATAGGAGACTGAGCTAAGTGACAGTTTGCCTACATGTGCTCATCAGAGCACATATTCATAGCATATTTATAGATAATTATTTTTTTATTTGACCTTCTTGGGATAGAGATGGCATGTGATTGTGCAGAAATGGTATAACAGAGAAAATTTTATCTGATCACCAAAGTAATGTAATTATTTCAGTGATTATTGAAGGAATGCAGAAAGATAGGAGCACTTTCATTGAGAGTCCTTATGATACTGAAAGGCAGTGAGCTGGAAGAGCTTGTCTCAGTCTGAAGAAGAAAGAAGGGATTTAACCTTACATCTTACAGATTTCCAGAAGCGTAGAAAGATAAAGTACCTCTGTGCAGCCCCACCAGTTCATTCTGTGGGGCTGACCTTCTGTACTGGGTCTGGTTGGGATGGAGTTAAATTTCCCTGCAGCAGCCCATACAGTGTTGTGCTCTGCACATGTAGCTGGAACAACACTGCTGTCACACCAGTGTTGTGTCTACTGCTGAGCAATGCTGGCACCTCATCAAGACTCCCTCCAACCCACCAAGAGCCAGCAGGCTGGAGGTGTGGAAGTGATGGGGAGGGAACATCACCAGGGCAGCTGACCTAAACCAACCAAAGGGATATTCCATATCATATGATGTCACACTCAGCAATAAAAGGTGGAAAAAGGAAGAAGAGAGGAGGGCTGGGCTCTTGTTGTGAAAATGTCTGTCCTCCCGAACAATGGCTATGTGTGTTGAGGCCCTGCTTCAAGGACGTGGTCAAGCATTGCCTGTTGATGGGATTTAGGGACTAATTTCTTTGCTCTGTGTTTCCACATGGCCTTTTTCTTTTTTTTTCCCTTTTCCCTTTAGTTAAAATATTTAATTAATAATAATTTTCCCCTAGTAATTATTTTTCCTTTAATTAAATTATACTTATCTCAATCCGTGACTTTTTTTTTCCTTCTCTTCTTCCCTTTCACCTCCCCTTCTGAGGTCAGGGAGTAAGAGAGCAGTTGTGGTGGAGTTAGCTGCCTAGCAAGGTAAAACCACCATACATTGTTTTGAATTTTTCTCTAAAAAGGTGAATTTGGATAAGTTAATGATAAATGTATAATAAACAAAATCTGTACTAGAAGGGTTCAGGTGTTCCCAAAAGATGGTCATAATGGTTCTGTCCTGATTTTTCCCTCCAGTCTTCAAACTATATATCCTAGATTCTTCAATGTTAAATAAGGCAAAGGAAAATAATGCAACGATGGATAAACATGAGAAAGGAAGCAGAAAGGATGAAATAAGATGATTCAAAATGTTCACCTATTGAGTTTCAGCAGTGTTCCCTGGCACTCAAGAGAGTAAACTGCGTTTTGAGGTGCATTAAACATAGCAGAGACAGCTGGTCAAAAGAGATTGATTCTTCCACTATATTTAGCACTGATGTGGCCTCACCTTGAATATTGTGGGTGCTCCTAGGATTCACAATGTAAATGTATATTAAGATACGTGAATGTGTCCAGAAAAGGGCAACACACCTTGTAAAAGGGATGGAAAGCATGTCTTATGAGGAGAAGCTGAAGACACTGGGTTTGTTAAGCTTGGAGAAAAGGAGGTGACCTCATTGCTTTCTACAGTTTCTTGAGGAGGGGAAGTGGAGAGGGAGGTGCTGGTCTCTTCTCTCTGATAACTGATGACAGGACCTATGGGAATGACACAAAGCTATGCCAGGAGAGGTTCAGACTGGACATTAGGAAAAAAATCTTTACTGTGAGGGTGGTCGAACACTGAAACAGGCTTATTGTAGTATTGGTTGATGCCCCATGCCTGTCAGTGTTCAACAGCCATTTTGGACAATGCCGTTAATAATGTGCTTTAACTTGTGGTTAGCCCTGAAGCAGTCAGGCAGTTGGACTTAATGGTCTTTGAAGGTCCTTTCCAACTGTTCTATTATTCTATTGTTTTTAAACAGCGTGGTTAGAAAGAACACTTGTTCTTGTCTGAAATTCATGTTAGATGAAACATCTACTATATTAAAGTCTTTACACACCCAAATAAGTAAACCTTATCCAAATCATTATTAGGCTATATAATTTTTCTGTTATTACTGGTCCATAATTTATTATTTAAGGAAAAATATTAGCCAGTAATAAGAACATTAATTCTATTTAATGAGCATTTTTAATCAAGAACAATATGTTATTATGGCAGCAGGATCTTTATTTTTAGCCAAGAAGACCAGATTGTTTAGAAGAAGAGATTTTGCTGGAAAGTCTTTTTTTTTTTTCTTTTTTTCTTTTTTTTTTTTTATCTACACATTATGTGCTTCAATATACGCAACAACTGTCTTGTTTCCTTCCTCCCTTCTGTCCCCTCTTCCCTCTTTCTCTCTTTCTTCCTTTCCTTCCTTCTTTCTCCCTTCCTCCCTTATTTTCATAGAGTGTATTTAAGTATTAAGTAATTCCTTTTTCCCATCTTACAAAATCATAAAGGTATGTAAGTGTAGATGCATTTCTGAATGTATATTGCATATATGGATATTTATATACTGTATGTATATAAGTTAAAATAATATAATTCTTAAATACAAGAATTGGCAAGTACGGATGCAACATTTGTAAAATCTGTCTAGGATGTCTTTATTTCAAATTGAAGGTCAAGAGCATTAATCCACCTTCTGGATACAAAGCCATGAAAAAATAGAAAGTTGTTTTGTTGTTGTTTTTCCTATTTCCTTCCCTTCTCCCCAGAGCATGAGATTTCTGTGAAGTGTTCCATAAACTGGAGGGAAAGTTTCCTTCAGGTACAGTATGGGTAAATATAGAGGTAACTCAAGTTTGTACTGCACTGGAAACCCAGTTAAGTTCCTCAAACTGTGGCTGAAATGCTTAGAAATTTAACATTATGACCAATGCCAGCATGTATCTCAACGTGCTGTCTTAATTCACGTTTTCATTTCCTCTAGTTTCTTTGTCACTAACTGAATATATGAAGCTATTGATTTCTCCAGACAAAACCAACCAAACAAACAAAGTTACCTCTCTTCCTCTCCAGAGGATATTAAGTGTATTTATTTATTTATTTATTTAAACAGAAAGAGAAAGTTCAAGGAGATGTTCACGTTCCTTTCATATTGTTTGAGCTAACAGTATACAGAAAGTTTAATATCTGTATGTTTGTGGTGGTGATGGTCAAAAACCTTTCTAGACCAGGAGCTTCCCAATAGCTAATAAAGATGACAAGGATTTATGAATCGTTAATGTGCCTCTTAGTGGACTGGATGCCTGCTGGTCTAACTAAGGGAAAACAATAAACCCTAGCTACTTCCTGTGGCTATATATAAGCATTCTGAGACCTTTTTGATTTTATATAGTTACCACTAAATTCCTAATTTGAACACTACACAATATTATACAGGACTTTAAGTCCAGTTCTGCAAATATGATTCTTTATCATAATATCTCATTGAGAAATAGAGCAATTAGAGAAGAAAACAAAAAACAACAACAACAACAAAAACTAAAAGTGCTGAAAGATAAAAATATAACAATCTATTACAGATATCTTTAGCTATCAAAGACATCTTTAGAAAGGGGAAAAGAACACCTCTTTAAAAATGCTAGGAATCTTTTATATGTTTGCAAACAAAAACAGCTTACTTATCAGTGAGGTTAACAGACCAATAACTTTATAGCAAGATAAGGAATCAGACTATTTAATATCTTTTGTTTAATAGACTATTTAAAAGACTACAAGATGACAATACTAGCTGACTTTTTTTTTAATTTTCTAAAATGTCTCAAGAAAGCATAGTGTGTTTTTTTTTCATATTTTACTTTATATAAGACCTGTTTATGAGCAACAAAAACAAAAGCTGTTTATATTTTCATATTATTTACTACTAAAATAACACAGACTATTTATCTTGCAACTGGTGCTCCTGAAGACTAGTAATTTCCATTCTGCCATGTACCATTTAAATGTAGGTCATTCCCCTCTATAACCTCAGGAAAATATTGTGTGCACCATGCATAAAATGAGTAACTTTACATTTTCTACTTTCACTCCCTGATAAACTACACAACTATCTCTACTGCACTTATAAAATAGAGCAAATTTCATGTAGCAGCTATTTCAAAATGGGATTAGATGTCAAAAGTAAAGAGGTAAACAAAAATTTGATCTATTAAAAAAAAATCTCAGTATGAAGTCATAGAATCATAGAATCATAAAATGGTTTGCATTGGAAGGGACCTTAAAGATCATCTAATTCCAAACCCCCTTCCACGGGCAGGGACACCTCCCACTAGAGCAGGTTGCTCAAAGCCCCATCCAGCCTGAGCTTGAACATTTCTAGGAATGGGGCATTCACAACTTCTCTGGGCAACCAGTTCCAGTGCCTCACCACCGTCACAGTAAAAAATTTCTTCCTTATATCTAATCAAAACCTACTTTCTTTTGGTTTAAAGACATTACTCCTTGTTCCATCACTACACTCTCTGATAAAGAATTCTTCCCCATCTTTCCCATAGACATCTATTGGAAGGTTGTTTTAAGGTCTCTCTGGAGCTTTCTCTTCTCCAGGCTGCACAACCCCATCTCCCTAAGCCTATCACAGAACCACAGAATGGCTGAGGTTAGAAGGGACCTCTTAAAGATCATCTAGTCCAATCCCCCTGTCAAGCAAGATCACCTAGAGCACATTGCACAGGATGGCATCTAGGCAGGTTTTGAATATCTCAAGAGAAGGAAACTCCGCAACCTCTCTGTTCAACCTGTTCCAGTGCTCTGTCACCCTTCACAGTAAAGA
This sequence comes from Anser anser, assembly GCF_964211835.1. Lineage (NCBI taxonomy): Eukaryota > Metazoa > Chordata > Aves > Anseriformes > Anatidae > Anser > Anser anser. The sequence continues at coordinate 152,316,548 of NC_139720.1, read as the reverse complement.
AATGCCCTCTCATATTCAGCCAGAACTTCCTGTGCTTCTGTTTGTGTCTGTTGCCTCTCGTCCTGTCACTGGGCACAACTGAAAAGAGACCGGCTCCATCATCTTGGCACCCTTCCCTCAGATTTTTATTCACGTTGATGAGGTATCAACTCAGTTTTTAAGGAAAGATGCTCCAGTCCTTTGAAGATCTTCATGGTACCCTTCTGGGCTCATTCTAATACTTCCATGTCCTTCTTGTGCTGGGGGCCTCAGAACTGAATGCAATACTTCAGGTAGGGTCTCACGAGAGCAGAGTAGAGGGGGAGAATCACCTCCGTTGACCTGCTGTCCACCCTTCTTTGGATACAGAGCAGGATATGGTTGCTCTTTCTGAGCTGCAATGTCACATTCCTGGCTCATGTCGAGCTTCTCATCAAACAACACCCCCAGATCTTTCTCCTCAGGACTGCTTTCAACCCATTCTCTCCCCAGCCTGTATTTGGGATTGGGATTGCCACAGTCTAGATGCAGGACCTTGCACTTGGTCTTGTCGAATCTCATGAGCTTTGCACAGGCCTACCTCTCAAGCCTGTCCTGGTCCCTCTGGATGACATCCCTTCCTTCCAGCGTGTTGATCACACTACTCAGCTTGGTGTCACCAGCAAATTCACTGAGGATGCAATTAATTTCACTGTTTATGTCACCAGCAAAAATGTTAAATAGTGCTGATCCCAATACGGACCCCTGAGGTACACCACTAGTCACTGATCTTCACCTGGACACTGAGCCATTGACTGCAACTCTATGATTACAGTCATCAAGCCAATTCCTTACCCAATGAGTGGACCATCCATCAAATCCATGTCTCTCCAATTTAGAGACAAGGATGCCATGGGGGACAGCATCACATGCATTGCACAACTCCAGGTAAATTATGTCAATTGCTCTTTCCCTATCCACCAGTGCTGTAACCCCATTGTAGAAGGCCACCAAATTTGTCAGGCATGATCTGCCCTTAGTAAAGCCATGTTGGCTATCCCCAGTCACCTCTCTGTTTTCCATGTTCTTTAGCATAGTTTTCAGGAGGATCTGCTCCATGATATTGCCAGGCACAGATGTGAGACTGTCTGGCATGTAGTTCCCCAGGTCTTCCTTTTCTTCCTTCTTAAAAATGGCATTATGTTTCCCCTCTTCCAGTCAGCAGGAACTTCACCGGACTGCCACAGCTTCTCAAAAATGATGGACAATGACTTAGCAACTCCATTCACCAGTTCCCTCAGGACCTCCAGATGTATCTCATCAAGTCCCATGGACTTGTGCACCTTTAGGTTCCTTAGAACCTGGTCTCAAACCTGATCAAATCCCTCTGCCCTTTTTCGACAAGGTAATTTAGAAAATGTATATGATTGTCTTCAAACAAGACATCAAAGATGGCAGAAACTTTCATTGGCATTAAAGAAACAGAAGTAGCATGACTATTAGTAGGTTATCATCAGGTAGAGGATATACAAGTGCATGATGAGTCATGAGTTATATTCTGAGATTGAGTTTGAAATTTCTAGCATACATTGTTTTCTAAAGTAGACATTAGTAAAATAATTTCTTTTTATTTTCCCTTCCTCTATGACAAATATATAAACTTAAGTAAATCTGATTAAAATTTCTTTTTTGGTGGTCAAACTTATATATACATATATATATTATATACATACTATTTATTTATTTATTTATTTAGTATGTGTATGTATATATGTAATATATGTATATATTATTATATTTTTTTCCCGCAAATATATTTTATTATGAACTCTGTGGTTTAAGTCCATATTCAAATTATTCAAAGTAGATACTCAGTGCCAAATTCTTATTGTCCAATGCAAGGCATTGGCTAATGCAAGGCATGTATTTCAGTCATACTGCTTCTATCATTTCATATTCATGACTATATGCATATGGATTTAAAAGAAAATTACACATAATAATAAACATAACATTATTATCATTTTTTTTCCGTTAGGAGAAAACTAATGTGAAACAGCTTCTCCCTGTGATCCTTCCACCCCTGTTGAAGCTAGATCAAAAGTTTTAATAACAATTTTCAGATGTCCTTGTCAATGCTGGAACAAGAATGTGAGATTAGGACCACTTATAATAATTTACTGTCAAAAAATTAATTTGTATCATTTTATAGTGGCATACTGTACTTTGGACTGAAATTGTTAATAAAACATAAATAAATTTGGTGACTACTTTTTCCAACAAACTAAAATGACAATTGCTAATGATTTCCCCATAAAATTCATGATTCTTTTAGATATCTCTCTTGTGATATAAAACTGAGATAAACTAAAAGCAAGAAAACTGATGAACCACTTTCATGAATTTTTGTCAGAGTAAGATTTCCACATATTTTCAATATTTCTCCTTCTTGTCCTTATTCCCATAAGTAAGAATGGTTGTTAGATTTTGGTGGATAGAATGGTGGTTAGAAAGTTAGATTTTGTTCTGAAAAAATGTGTCCACATACTTTAATGAAAAGGACAGCCAAGCTACTTTTTATGACTGTGTTTTTAGCAAAACGAGAGTGTGTGCATATCTATGTATGTGTCACACAGGAATGAATCTGTATGGAAAGTGATGATGGCATGCATGAAGTAAAAGCTTTTAGAAAGTGTTATGGTTTGTACTATTGTATTTCAGCAGTTTTGTGGAAATCTTGTTCAATGTAGGTGATAGCAATTCTCTCCCACTTATCTGCTAGATACTGAAAGAAGCTATTGTCTTCCTTTGCCTTATGGTTGACTTGTCCAAGATGCAAGAATGAATTAGAAAAAAAAAAGTGTTTTCTCTATTACTCTTATTGAGTAAACACATAATGTCCTCCACAAATTTCTTTCATAAACTTTAAGAAAGATCAGAAAAACAATTGCCAACTCTCATTTGCATTCTTTTAATAATGAAGAATGGAAAGAGATGGTTAATTTTATATCTTGACCAATTGGTGACCAATTTTGTAGTCAAACAGAAGTCAGAAGTCATAAATTAACAAAGTAAATTTTATAGTAGTACCTTACAAATTTCTTTACTTTTTTTTTTTTTTTTCACAGACTGCCATTCTACGTTAGATGTATCCAGCTGAAGACCAAGGCTTTGTCTTTTGTTCTTTTATTTGTTTGTTTATTTTCCACATATGTCTACATAATGAGTACTTTCAAAGATTTTTGAAAGGCTGAGCTCAGGGGTACTGAGTACTGAGTTACTTCGTACAGGTACTTTGTACTGAGGGGTAAAAATACAAGGATACATGTACAAAAATTGAGGCACAGTGATTTAAATTTCAGCTTTGAATCTGTTAGTTTAGGATATGTTAGTATATATGTGAATATTTTTCCCTGTCACAATTCCCTTTGTCTCCAAGTTCATTTTTGCTAAACTGGCATTTTTCTAAAAATAAATGTAAAATAGGATTTTCTGTCTATGCTTCAAGAAATAAATAAGGTTTGGAATAAGTGCCTAATTGAAACAAACTGTGAGTATCCATTTACTGTAGTATAGCTGAATGGTTTTAATTTCTTCAGTCGCTTTTTCTAACATTAGGTCTGATTCACACATATCTCAATTTGATCTATTTATTAGTTTTATACCAATGCAGCAATAAAAATATAGTCTTCCTTCAAGTCTTTCATTAAACTTCATCTCCACTATTAAAATATATAATCAGCTAGCCAGCTACCTAGTTATGACAGTCCTGAGTGAGACACTCATGTTTCATTTAAGGAAAAAAAGAAATCATAATATTGAACTATTAGTCTACACATACAAATAATCTAGGTAATTATGTTTTTCTCACTCTTTTTGTTTTGTTCTTTTCTTTCCCTTTCCCTTTCCAAGTTAATTACATTCACTTGTTATACACTCTATTTTATTATAGTATAGGGTAAATTTTCAAATGCATAGTTGGCAGTTAGGTATTTAATTAACATGAAAAAATAAACATAGATATGTGTTTGGTTGACATCTCTCATTGGTACCTTTAAATTTTGATTCTCCTCTCTTATCTTTTCCAAAATAGTCTTCCCAAGCATCTAGAACACCTAGGAAATATGGCCTGAAACAGAGCTACTAATCAAAAATCAATTTTCACAATATTTACTTTTTTTTTTCCTGAGCCATTTTATTTTCCTTTATTTATTAAAGTATATTTATTGAAAGCAAACAAAACAAAACAAAAACGTTGTCATATTTTTTCCACATAACTCACTTAATTTCTCACCCTCTCCCTTTTCTCTCCTTCCCACAGCTGTGAAAAAGCCTTCTTCTGGGGAGCAGCAGTGATGTTGATTTTATTTTATTTTTTCTTAATAACATTTTTTTTCTTCAGATCTTTAATGCTGTTTATTGTTTGCTGTTGCTGCTGTTTATTTTTTAAATTATTTTTTCTATTCCTCTTATTTTAATAGTCTTCGCAGACTCATTTTTATTAAGTTGTTTTTCCTTTTTTTTTCCTTTTTGTGAACAATTTTACTGCAAATTTTCACTGAAAAGAGAAAGAGTTGGGATGATGCTTTTGCTGTTCTGTTCTGTTAAACTACCATAGAATAGTACCAGAATACCACCAGATTTGCACGATGTTCAGTGAGAAATTGCCAAAAGTTATTTTCTTGATCCCCTTACACAGTTTGGCCTACTGTGACTGTCAAGCATTCATCAAGAAACAGTCAAACAAATCAGGTATTAACAAGAACAGAACAGGAAGCTGCATAATTAAGTAAAAATGGAATAATTATGCTTCATTCATCTGGTGACTGAATGCTTTACAGCTGATCCTTTAATAAACTTCTATTGTAAAGCAAAGGAGGGCAAAGATGTACTTTTTCAAAATTCCTGTACCATAGTCAATCTGAGCACATTTGAAGTAACATCAGGTTTCAAAAGTCTTTTCAAAAACTTTGGTTGCCTGGCACAAAATCATTTTTCAACTGCCTCTATAAAATTTTGTAGTGCATTTGCACTACTAATGCAGTACATTTGTAATATCTGCATTTATAAAATCAACGTAGCAATATGTGAAATTTTTTTTCTTGAAACTTAGTTGTTATCATCATCCAGTCTATTCTCTTTCTCAGAGTAACATTTCTTGCCCAAACTCTTTGATAGGTGTTTCTTACCGATATTTCATGCAAAACCCTCTTAGTCACACTGGGTTGTGAATCATAAAACCATTTTCACTTTTGACATCTGTTCTTAGAAAATGTAAATGACAGTTGCAAGAATTCAACCCTGGCCCACTCCTTTTTCCCACAACAACCCTTGAATATATTTTTTTTCTTTTGTTGCTGCAGGCCATAAATACTGAAAATCCTAATTAAAACACAAAGTTTGACTCTGTTCTCTTCAGGGATTATAGAAAGTAAGAAAGTGAAAGGAATGTGAATTAAAAAAATTATACTTGTCCCTACAAAGGAACCCTCAGAGTTTTAAATTCTTAACTTTTCTTTGCTCTGGGATCATGTACCTTGTAAGGGAAATAGTTACTGTGAAAAAAATAATGAATGTAGACATCATTCAAACCAGTTTCACACGTACATGGAGTGTCAATGTGAATAGAATTTCAAACAAAAACATCTAAGCAATTATGCAAGGAGGAAAGAATTATATTTGCTAGATACAAAGAGAGCTTTGTTACCTCTGACTTCATGGAAATAAGCACACTTGTATTTGTGTGTGTATGTAAAATACGCGCTTACAGTAATAGTAAAGCTTCACCACTTTAACAAACCAGGCAAGAAAACTGGCACATTTTCCGGAGCTGATGTCAAGAGTTGTAGGTCAAGGTCAAACTGAACATAATACCTTCTCCATGTACAAGGCAACTTTGTCTGATTGTTGCTTTTTTTTTTTTTTTTCCCCCTTAGTAGGAACACACTCAAGTTTTAAAAGAGGGAAGTACAGCTCAGTTTACCAGAATCTTTCATGGCTGCAGCCTCTCTGTGATAAGAAAAACAATCTAACAGTGTGGGTGGGTTATTCTTAGGACAGATGAAGGGAGAAAGGATAGTTAGTTTGTTTCACAAAGTATTTTTGCTTTCTCTGTTGGACTGTATTAAAGTACAACAATACAGATAATGAACCAGATTCTGTCTCTAAAATTGCATCAAAATGAATTAGCAATTAAATAACTACAATTTTCTAACAGGGGTTTTCCATGCTTCACAATTTCGCTGATCTTATAGTGTTTAATAAGTGATCTTACAGTGCTTTAATAGAAATAAATCAAACTTTTTTAAGCTACCACAGATTACTTCTGATATTATTGGCTATTTCTTCCAAATAAGGTATTCTTAATTCACATGTTATATAGATAACTAATAGAATCCAATAGCTTTCAACTCCAAAAATATTTTATATTCTATATTTAAAATGACAATTGGAAAGAATATCCAAATGTCAGGGGTTTTTTTGGCTTCTTCAAAACAGTGAAAAATTTTACAAGCAATAAACTTAAATGTCGCAATGTTTCATCCATAATTCTTTAACTTATTCTGAAGAATATTGTTAGACTTTATTTCAGGATATTCCTGATTCTGCTTGATCATGTGTAGCCTGTTGACGAGGCCTTCTTCCTTCAACTGCAAGACACATGCTCTCGTCATGATGGGGGACTTCAAGCACCCAGATGTCTGCTGGGAAAGCTACACAGCAGGCAGTAAGTAATACAGCAAATTCTTGGAGTATGTTGAGGTTAACTTCCTCATGAAGGTTTAAAGACCTCATGGATGAAATTTCCTGGAATACTGTCTTTAGGGACAAAGGAGATGAACAGAGCTGGCAACTTTTTAAGGACACTTTTTCTTAGAATGCAACAACTGTCCCTCTGCATGTGTAATGAAGCAAGGAAGGCAGGAAACCAGCATGGCTGAACAAGGACCTACTGGTCAAATTGAGGTGCAAGAAGGAAAAGCATAGGCAGTGAAAGTGGAGACATGTGGCCTGGGAAGAATATAGGGATGCTGTCCGGATGTGCAGGGATGGGATCAGGAATGCCAAGGCACAGGTAGAACTGAATTTGGAAAGGGATGCAAGGAATAACAAGGTATTCTATAGGTACATCGGCTAGAAAAGAAAGGCCAAGGAGAGTGTAACCCCTCTGATACATGAGAAGGGAGAACTTGTAACAGGCATGGAGAAGGTTGAGCTACTCCATAACTTCTTTTCCTCACTGACAGACAGGCTTCCCATATCTCTTGAGTCCCTGAACATCTAGGTAGGGGCTGGGGGAGCAAAGTCACACTCACTGTAAGTGAAGAGCAGGTTTGAGATCACCTGATAAAACATATCTATGAGGCCCAATGACATGCAACCAAGGATCCTGAGGGAACTGGCTGATGCAGTTGCCAAGCCTCTCTCCATCATATTTGGAAAAATCACGGCAGTCAGGCAAATTCCCTGGTGACTGGAAAAAGGGAAACATCACTCCCATTTTTAAAAAGAGTAGAAAGAAAGACCCGGGGAACTACAAACCAGAGAGCCTTACCTCTGTGCCTAGGAAGATCATGGAATAGATCCTTCTGGAAGCAATGTTAAGGCACATGCAAGACAAGGATGTGATGTGAGACAGCCGACATGTCTTCACCAAGAGTGATTTGTGCATGACCAATCTGATGGCCCTCTATGATGGAATGACTGCATTAATTGTCAAGGGAAGACTAACAGATGTCATCTATCTGGAATTCTATAAGGTCCCACATGACATTCTGGTCTCCAGATTGGAGAGATGGTTTTCAAATGTGGACCATCTGGTGAATAAGGAATTGGCTGTACGGTTATGGTCAGAGAGATGTGGTCAACATCTCTATGTCCAGGTGGAGGCTGGTGGCAGGTAGTATCCCTCAGGGGTCTGTCCTTGGACCTTGGACCAGTACTATTTAATATCAATATTAATGACATAGACAGTGGGATTGAGTGCACCCTCAGCAAGTTTTCAGATGACACCAAGCTGAGTGGCACAGTTGATACAACAGAAGGAAGGGATGCCATCCAAAGGGATCTGGACAAGCTTGAGAAGTTGGTCCATGTGAACCTCATGAGGTTCAACAAGTCTAAGAACAAGGTGCTGCGCCTGGGTCGGGGCACTCCCAGACATGAGGACAGACTAGGAGAAGAGTTCATTGAGAGCAGTCGTGTAGAGAAGGATTTGGGGGTTCTGGTGAATTAAAAGCTTGACATGAGCCAGCAGCGCACGTTTGCAGTCCAGAAGACCAACTGCATCCTGGGCTGCATCAAAAGAGGTGAGACCAGCAGGCCAAGGGTGGTTATTGTCCCCCTCTGTTATGCCCTTGTGAAGCACCACTTGGAGTCCCAGATCCAGGTCGGGGGCTCCCAGCTCAAGAAGGATGTTGATCTGTTAGAGTGGGTCCAGGGGAGGGCCACAGAGATGATCGGAGGGCTGGAACACCTCTTCTATGAAAAAAGTCAAAGAGGGCTTGCTATGTTCAGCATAAAGAAGAGAAGGATCTGGAGAGATCTCATTACGGTCTTTCAGTACTTAAAGGGGGCTTATGAAAAAGGATGGAGAGAGACATTTTCTCAGACAGATAATGATAGGACAAGGGGGAATGGTTTTAAACTAGAAGAGGGGAGATTTAGAGTGGACGTCAGGAGGAAATTCTCCACTCATATAGTGGTGAGGCTCTGGAACAATTTCCACAGAGAAGCTGTGTATTGCCCCATCCTTGGAGGTGTTCAAGGGGTGTTGGATGGGGCCCTAGGCAACCTGATCTAGTGGGTGGCATCTCTGCCCATGGCAGGGGGGTTGGAACTAGATGATCTTTAAGGTCCCTTCCAGCCCAAAACATTCTATGATTCCACTCCATGATATCACAACATGCAGAATAAACATATTTTATTTCCTTTGTTATTAGATATGTTCTTTGCTTAGCACAGTCAAACTGACCTTTGTCAAAAATGCTAGATAATTGATTGGACAATCATTTCAGGTCTTAACTGCACATCCAATTACTATATATATATATATATATATAAATCAGATAATTTGCATGTCAAAATGGTTCAATTACTACTTTTGCTCATATGCCCAAGAGTTGTGCCACCTAAGAACACCAGAATAACAACTCCCATGGGATGCATCCCTTCCAGAACTGATCCTATGTGGGCTTCCCACAAACAGCAACTCTTCAAGAAATGCTTCTACATGGGTTCTATCTGACAGGAGCAAAGTGCTTCAACGTTGGTCCCCCATGGGCAGCAGCTGACACCATGCTCCACCATCAGCTCCTCTCCATGGGCTACAGGTCTAGTCCAGAGTCTGCTCCGGTGGGAGTTCTCCACAGACCACAGACTCCTTCAGGTCAGATCCATCTGCTCCACCTTGGGCTCCTCCACGGGCTGCAGACTGGAGATCTGCTCTGCTATGGTACAGAATGAGTTGCAGGGGGACAGCCTTCTCCACCATGGGGCTCTCTACTGGTCTCTGGGGCATGTCTGCTCCAGCACCTGGAGCACTCCTTCTTCACTCACGTAGGCTGTCTGTAGGGCTGTTTCTCACTCCTCTCTCTTCCAGCTTCTGTTTTGTAGCAGGTGTTTGTTTGTTTGTTTGTTTGTTTTCCCTTTCTTAAATCTGCTCACATTGAGGTGCAACCAGAGTTGCTCCTTAGCTCAGCTTTTGCCAGTGGCAGGTCCCTTTTCGGGGACTCTTACAGAGAGTATCTGTTATCCCAGAAATATACAGAACTATTATATCTATCCAGTTACCAGTTGCATGTATGTGCAATCTGGTCATTATGCTCAAGAGTATGCTCCATTAATATAGCATATCTGAATACAAAAGCACTGCAAAAGAAAACGCATTTTAAAGCACAGTTTCACTGTGCCGAAGTCAAGGATTGCTTGGGCAACCTGATCTAGTGGAAGGTAACCCTGACCATGGCAAAGGGGGTTAAAACTACATGATTTTTAATGTCCATTGCAACCCAAACCATTCTATGAATCTGTGCTTCAGTTAGAAACCTGTATTCTCTAGAACAACCATCAGGAAGATACAAGTATTCCACAAGAGAGAATCTGCTGATGTAATACCTGAATAATAATTTTCTTTTTATTGAAAATATTGATTTATGCTAGCTAGTTGGCCTGGGCACTCTCAGCAGTGTCATAAAGCTAACTACACTTTCACATGTGCTTAGGTGCCCAACTTACTTCTCAATATGTATTGGGAACCTAATCATTTAACTCAGTTTTTTTGTTTGGGCTCTGGATGGATTGGTTTCATCATGTTTAATCATATTCAATTTTGAGAATTTTCTCTAAGATACCTCAATCAAGATCCTGATAATCAAAGGAAAGAGATAAAAGGACAATTCAACCTTCTCAACATTTTAATAACCAACTAAAGGTATATATCTTTCTAACAAATATAAAGACATTCTAAATTGATTAGGCTTCTAAATTAGACATCTGAATTTAGCATATAATATGGCATATAATATGGGATACAATGTAGGGCCAGATGCATAGGAAATAGTTATGGTAGTGGCTCATATTTAGGTGTCAAATAATTTTATGAGAAGTAACCTTGATACCTCCAATGCAACAGGGCTGAAACTGAAAAAAAAAAAACAAAAAAAAACAACCTTAAAGAGCATGTAAGAAAAAAAAATATATATATATAAAGATATTCTCTTATTCTCTATTTATTTGTTGTATTTTTTTAGCTTTTGTTTGTTTGTTTGTTTTGTTTTACCTGTATGCTTCCTATGTGTGTATTCTTCCAAGGTTTTTTCTGCTTATGTATTAGAATTCTTTAAATCCAAAGTATACTTTTCTTTTTTTTTTTTTTTTTTTTTACTTTTTCTTACTACTTTGGTAGATAAAAAGCTCTGTGAAGACCAATGTCTCAGCTAGTTAAGCAAACATTTATGTACACATGGGGAATTCCTCAAAATACCTGCAAGTAACTCAAATACATTAAGTATCTGTTACCGACCTCACAGTCAGGACAACATGGCCAACAAAACCATACTTCAGCTTCTCAAGGAAGTCTTGGGGAAACAAAACCCGATCCTCATGGGTAACTTCAATTACCTAGGCATTTGTTGGGAAAACAACACAATGGTGCACAGGTTTCTAGAATGCATTGAAGATTGCTTCCTGTTACAGATACTGGACATGCTGACTAGGAAGAGAAGAGGTGGGGAGGAGAGGACTAGAGAGAAAAGGAGAGGGGAGGAGATGAATATATCTCCTTTTCATCTTCCTGAGCTAATTTCCTTAGCCATAAGAGACAAGGAAGATTTATTAGTTATTGCTAGTTCAGAAGTTGCAAGGATTAGACTGTGGAATTGACCTGAACTCCCTCAGGTAAGGAAAACCGTGAAGCACAACTCAAATTTTGAATATTGAAAAATATATGTCCAATATTCTTTTAGCATCACTTTTGAGAGCTATTTATTAAAACTATTCTTAAAGACTTTCACTAGTTGAGATTCTACACCACACCAAGAACTTTACCTTCTAAAAGGTACTACCATTCTCCTATTTATTAAAGAGTTTGTGTTTTTTTTTTCCTGATGAAATTTGAATTCATATTGAAATTGAATTCTTGTCATATCATCACTGACAGATAATGCATTATTTCCCTTCTCTATACTGCTTTTTTTGGGTATTGACACTATCTTTTCTTTATTAAACTACAGAAGCTTCCTTTCTTCAGTCTTTCTTTATTTACTATTCTTTCCAGATCCCTGATTATCTTACATGTTCTGCTCTGGTCTACTTCTACAGCAGCACGTGAATATGGATCTAGGCACTTCACAGGATGTAATGTTCACAACTGTCAGTTTTACAGATGACAAATGTATGTATACAGAATTCAGGGTTCAAATCTACAAAAGGTCCTAGATGTGACACAATCCAGAATTACTATTGTTTCTTTCCTTCTTTTGTAGGCATCTTGAGTTTTAATTATTATATGAGCCTATTCATGTTAAGCTTTCACAAGAGTCATTATCCAATCAAAAATCTAATTTAAGCAAATAAATGAGACGGTGATTTGCAACCCAAGACCACTTCTGAACTAGGGAATATAAGACATATAATACAATTCACTTTAACGTGCTAAAAGCAGAAGTGATCAACTAAGTAATTGAAGGATATCTAATGTATACTTGCAAGAAAAAAAAAAAAAAAACTGTAAATTACTGATCTATGGATGAGAAGAGGCAGAAGCAGGAATGGGGAGTGATAAGTACTCTCACTGAGCTGCTCAAATAAAGGAAAATGAAAATATAATAACAGTTAGCATAGATATGAGTTAGAAGTAGTACTTACAAACATGTTTAGTTACCTTTGATACTACGTTTGATATTACATAACATATCTTCAAAGCAGAAATCCAGAATACAAGGAAAGTTAAATATTTGGATGACAACATTTTTTTCAGTCTTCAGAAGGTTATAATGAGTTTCAGAAGCTGAGATAATACCTGGTAGCTGGGCAATGAAATCAAATCAAAATCACCATAGTAAAATGCAAAATAATGTACAATAAAAATAACAATTTGAACTTACACAAACTCATGGATGCTTAATTAAGTGTAGCCATCTTAGAAAAAGTACAGTAACAACTAAGCGTCATTTAAGAAGCTCAGGGGAAACATCTGTTTAATGCCCCCTGATTGTCAATAAAAAGGTAGTGGTATTCACTAAGAAATTAATAAAGTAAAACACTGAAAATAATTATATAAGTCAGAAGGATATCTTCTCTTCGATGTAAGAAAAACAAGTACAAAGTCCAGGGAAAAACAGTAAAAAATTTTCAAGTTATTGAAATATGTTACTGTAAGGAAATATTAAATATAACAAAATTCTGAAATCAGTTGAACAACAAATTTAAATTGGTGTAGTGCTTTTGATTTTATTAAGGCTGTTTAATTTGCAGCAGCTGAAAAGTAGACTTCTATGTTTAAAGAAAATATGAATGCCAGATGACATGGTTAAGGACTATAAAACAAAAGATTCAAAAGCAATATGTATATATTCTTGCTTTCCTCTTTATTTACAACAATAAAAGACCAAGCACTTCAATAAGGAAAAAAAAAAAAAAAAAAAACTACCTGAAACCTAAATAAAATTAAAATAAGAACAAGAAAAACCATGCAGGTTGGGGGTGTGATGAGGCTAGAAGCATTTTACTAGAAGTGGGTACTACAGAGCATTAAGAAATACCTTTTATTCTCTGATATCTAGCCTATACTTACAAGTTTTGAATTCAGTTTCTGTGATGATCTTACTTTCCTCTTGATCTGAGTCTGTTTTCATTCTCATATCTTTTTTGCCATTCTTTTCTTATCATGGTATACATTAAAGCACATTTTTTTGTAATCGGTATTAAAATAGATTGCTACTCATGTATGAATGCCAGAAGAAGAAAAATCCCTGTTAGTTCTAAAATAAACAATCATACAGATGTCCCAAATAAATTTTGGAGAATAGTAATGTACATAAAACCACCTAATTAAACTCATGGAAACTGTCATCTGTGCTACAGCCCTGAAAGCCACTCAGGAGACTTTCTTTGATTTCTTGTAGAGTTATGTGCGTATCAATTACTTTCATCTTAATAAAATTAATACTACTTTTTCATCTCACAAAGAACTTGTCAGATTCATTTATAATGTGAGACTGTCACATCTTTTATTTGACCTAAAGAGAAAGAATTCCCAACAAGTCAGATCATTCAAAATGAGCCTAGAGTCTCATTGTTTAGTGAACCAGTCCTAACAATGCAAGTGACAAGTCACTTAGGTGAATTAGGAATTCAGTCCAATGCCAGCTATCTAAATTCTGGTAGTGTGGAGGTAGACCTCTGGAGGGCTTCAATATTATCTTTTTCTCTCTGTTCACTAGGTAAGACAGACAAACATTTGTAGGATATTACCTATAGTAAACAACCAAACAGTACATGAAAATACATAATTCAAGTGAACTGGGTGTGAATCTACAGAAAATAAATTATAACTTGCTCTAAAACAAGTCTTTCTTTCATACTTTATTTGTACCTTTCTGCACCTATGATTCTCTCAGATTTACGGGCCTTTTGAGGGAAAAAGTGTTTCATTTATTTATAGATATTTTACTATGCTTTTACATAAAGCTGTTGTAATTACTGTGATGTCTATTGCTATTGTTACTTACCAAAAGAAAGTATTTATAGAGAAAATATAATGCTACATAAAGTCAGAATTATCCTCTCCAATCCATATTAGTAGAGGAAGCATTGCATTAAAATAAATATTATATTCCTGCATCATGAATTACAGAACTATTGTGATGATTTTACTGGGTAAATTTTTCCAGTGTTACTGTATCTGGATCTGGAAAATAAAGGATATAAAAGTAACCTTTATATGATAACTAATATCAGTGCCTGCAGTCCATTTATGTCTCTGAAATGTTGGAAAGTATTTAATTGAAACAATATTATATTATTTTGTAAATGTACAATACAAATATGATTAGGACAGTTTTATTTTTATTTTGAATTACATGGGAAACATGCCTCAATGGAAAGCAGTAGAGTACCTCGTTTTTCACATGGTACAACTTTCTTTTAGTCTTGAAAGGATTAAAATCAGCACTCTATAACAATCATGAAAACTATATTTAAGAAAATGAATCATTATTAGAATACACCACTTGAGCAACATAAGTACAGTTAAAATTCTGTACCATAACCTTTTACTAAACAACAGAAGATAAATGGAACTGAAGTCAGACATTGATAAATTCTCCCTGCAGAAAATGTTTTCACAACAGATGGTCTCTAAATATGTAACTTACATGAAAAACATCTCCCGGTAGCCATTTTTATAATAAAAAAGTTAGGTAAAGAAAAACTAGACACATTACAATTATGTACCCTAATTGCCTGAGTAGTTAGAATAGAACATCCTTTGAATGTAAGCAGAACAAAGCAGAGAAAGGTTAATGATCTGTACCTAAGTAAATAGTGTATGACATACAGTAATTGTATACTTTTCCAAGATCCCTTCCAAGTACCACATATTTTCCCTCTCATATGGCTGAGATGACTAGAGAAGTCTAAAAAGTCTTCTATTTAATTCCTTTAGTTTTATTTTGTTTGTTTGCTTAAATTCATTTTATTCATGCTTTTTTTTTTTTCTTAGCATCATATAAAAACACTATACACTTGGTAACTTTGCCAAAAGAACTCCTAACACACACAGTCTTATATGCCTTAAATATTTAATAAGTGTCTTGTTTCCATTTTGAATAATAAGGGTGGGGCTGAAAGCTTTGAAGACAAGATCACATAACCTGTAATGAGGTTTCTCAGTGTTCCAGAAGGAGGGAGGATAAAGAAGCTTTCATCATTCCTGTGGTTTGGAATAGTTTCACTGTTGGCATCACATTTGTAGAAATGTAAAAGTCTTTATTTACTAGCTGCAGAGTGAAACTGTTTTAGTGTCACACACTCCCATTGTGGTAGAAGTGGCAGTATTTCTTCAGTAGCTCACCTGATTTCAACTATTTAAACTTTAGTCTTCAAATCTAAGTTACCCATCAGGGTTCTGCCTCCACTCACTGAACACAAATGGAGAAACCTCCTAAGGTATGACATTTCAGACATGATAATAATTTTAAACATGCTGAGAGGATCAACCTCAGAATCCATCTCATGAGAATCCATCTCTCTCTCATGACTTCAGAAAGGCCTTATCTAGAGTCCAGACAGATTCCTGCACTAAACAGGGTTTGTCTCCTCCCGTTCCTGTTTCTTTGACATCTTACATGCTCACAGACTTTAAATTTTCATCAAAGGGCAGAGTCAGTTTTGTTTTATGCATTTTTACTATGCTCAGTAGAACACTGAGAGGTATAGCTGATCTCCAAGACCTAGTAGCATGTGGTATGCTGTTACACTGGCTAACCACCTCATTACTCATTACATTTCATATATTGATTTAATATAACATGTTTGTCTCGGCAAAATATTGGTAAGCTGACAAATATTAAGATTCTTGTACAGTTAATGTTTTCTTTGCTATATGATTTCTAAACTAGTGTTATAAACTAGAAAGGTAATGTATTACCAAAAACTTCTATGATAAGTGGTTAATAAATAAATAAATAAGTCCACACCTTACTACATTTGCAATATATAATCTCTTGGTCCGGAGTTTAGATGTATAATGCAGTAATAAGGAACAAGTTTTACAGGGAGTCCTCCACTCATCAGGCTAGTAGTGTCTGAATTACAGTAAAATAATATATCTTAATTCTGGGATTACTTAATGATCTCAGAGTGAAACTGGGAGACAGTGGCCAAAGACAGAGCCCTTAGACAGTGGATCTCTAACGAAGAGCATGCAGAGTGACACAGGATGAAAATGGGTAATTTCCCTAACATTACCAAGCAAGAACTGCAACACAGAAGAAATTTATATGTAGCTGCAAGGTATGCCTTGAAAGTTGTGTTGTCTTGATAACGTGTTCTTTGTTTACCCATTTTTGTAGCTGTTATCCCATTTTACTAACGATTAAACTACTTTTAATTTTACAGATACCAAAAACAGAAGTAGAAAACTGTTCAGATATGTCATGTAAGAAAGATTCAAACCAAGGTCTGAAAACACATCAGTGTTGGAATTTTTGATGGTTTCCAGAGTTGTAACAAATTCTGGGTCATTCTATCTCCATCTCTAGGAAAGTTTTTTTATTTCTCTCATCTAGGAAGTCTTGCTGTCTATCTACTCCTTGTTTTCAAGAATTAAGTCTCTAGTCTACTTACAGATTGTGTTCTTGCTGTATGTCCTGAGGCTTGCTGCTGTTTGTTCTAAGAGAGAGAATATCATACATTCCCCCATTCAGAATGTATCATCAAACATGAAATTAATAGCCAGGGAAAGAAAAATGGCCAAGCTTCCTCTTGCCTGCTAAGCCATTCCACCAAAAAAAATTATTATATTTAATAATATTTGTTAATGTACTCTAAACAGTAAATAAACACAAAGAAACAATTGGTATTGTATCTAATGCTGATGACTTACTATTTTATTTTGTAGAACACTTGTCGTAATCTTACCCTTAATCTTTCTGTTGGTCAGACTCCTTCTTAGAGATCATTACACCTAACTACTATAATGAATAGACATCTCAAAGGGTCTTGCAGAGAAATCTTCTGCTCATTGCTCCTTTAACAGCCCAAAGTGCACATTTGCAAGGATCAGGGATATGATATCTAGTACCAGGGAAGGTGCTATAAAACTTACAAACTACTAGTTATTATCATAACAAAAAGTATGGACTGCAGGTATGTCAACAGTTTTGGAACAGATAGCAACAGTAACAACCATTAAGATTTCAGAACTAGTCATTGTGCATTTTATTTTATATGTATATATATATAACATTATATTTTATAAACTAAATGAACCTACTCCTTTAAAACTACTAGGGAATAAATCATAATCAGAATAGCATGATCTAATAGCTGGCACATTTGGCAAGATTATATTTAAATCTCCCAATAGACAGCATATGCAACGAAACTTATTTTTTACAGATTTCAAAGCATAAATTTAAAAGCATTTGGTGTGTTTGGTTGTCGGGTGTTTTTTTGTTGTTGTTGATTTTTTTTTTTCGTGGTAGTGCTGGTGTTTTTGGTAGGTTGGTTGGTTTGTTTTGGTTTGTTTTTTTTGTGATGCTCTTCTCACTGTAATAGATTTATTTTGTAGCCATGTTAGTTTACTGTTTAAAATGAAAACAGTGTGGGGCTTTTGTACTTATATATGTAATATAGAAATGCTGTATTTTGAAAAACAATTTATGAAAGGAAAAACAAAATCCACTTGTGAATTATTAAAATGCATAGGTATTCAGCCATAAATTAGATAAAGGATTTTCCAGTACTTCTTGATTTAGGTAGGACATAGTCAACCTTATATGGACATCTAAAATTTGTCTAATTTTATGTGCTCAGTGCACTGGTCCTGCTAAATAGATTAAGTACTTCTAAAGTTGGAAGACAGTGGTTTTTAAAGGCTGCCAGAAGAAAATATGCTTAGTCTAACATGGAGGATTTCAAACACCTTTTCTGTTTACTATAAAGTATTTATCAAATAACAGTACTGTCTGTAGATGCTGGATCCCTTTTTTGAGGGTAGTATGTGCCACAACTTCTTCTCAGTCATGCGTTAGGATGGATTAACATTATCAATATTTGATATTCTTCTTTCACATATAATCTCAGTAGACATGACCTTGACCCTATAACCATGACCTTGAACGGACAAATGAACGAATGGTCCCCATGATCACTGACCTGGCATATTGTGTTTAGATGGCAAGGTTTTGGTAGCTGGGAGACTACAGGGGTGGCCTCTGTGACAAAAGTCCAGACGCTGCTCTATGTCAGAGAAGAGTCAGCTCTAGACAGCTCTAAAAGGGACCCTCCACTGGCCAGAGCCAAGCCAGTGAGCAATGTTGGTTGCATCTCTGTGAAAGCAGATTTAAGAAAGAGGGAAAAAACTGCTGCACAACAACAACTAGGAGAGCAAGTAGTGAGAAACAGCCTTGCTCACCAGGGTGAATGAAGAATGGGGAGGAGGTGTTTCAGGCACCAAAGCAGAAGTTCCCCTGAGACCTGTTGAGAGGCCCCTGCTGGAGCAGGTTGTCGCAGGTTGTCCCTCTGCAGCCTATGGGGTACCACAGTGGAGCAGATCTCCATGCTGCAAACCACAGAGGAGCCCACAGGAGCAGGTGGATGTGGTCTGAAGGAGGCTGCAACCCATGGAGAGCCCTACCAGGAACAGAATCCAGGCCAGAGCTGCAGCCCATGGAGAGGAGCCCATGGTGGAACAGGAGGTCTAGTGGGAGCTGCCACCCATGGGGAATCCATGCTGAAGCTTCCTCCTGAAGGACTGACCCCATGGTACAGGCACATATAGGAGCAATTCTTGAAGAGCTGCTGCCTGTGGGAATCCCACGCAGGATCAGTTCAGGAAGAATGGCATTGCATGGGAGGTATCCCATGCTGGAGCAGGAGAAGAGAGTGATCGTGAAAGAGTGGCAGAGATGAAGTGTTAGAGACTGACTTCAAATCCCATTCCCTGTTTTCCTGTGCCACTCGGGGGGAGGATGTTGAAGAGGGTGGATGGAGGAAAGTTTTTTTGAGTTTTCTTTTAGTTCTCACTGCTCTACTCTGTTACTAATAGGTAATACATTATATTACTGTTGCCTACACGGAGCCTGTTTTACCCATGACCGTAATTGGTGTGTGACTTCCCTGTCCTTACCTCAACCCATGAGTTTTTTTCATAATATCTTCATCCTCTGTTCTTCTGAGGAAGGGGAGTGGGAGAGCAGTGTGGTGAAGTTTACCTGCCCATTGATGTTAAACCACCACACACAGAGACTGAATATTAACGATTTGACACAGAATTATTAGCCAAGTCATGGAATCCAGGGTTTTGTTGGGCTTCTCTGGTGCAGGATAAAAGCTATGATAGCATGTCTTCCATGGCCTGCTACCTAAACTAACAATATTAGAAGATAATGTACTCTACTTCTGCTAGATGCTCTGGAAACACCAAATTATTGTCTCAAGTACAGAACTCTAGTTTACAGGGAAAAGAGATGATAACCTATCCAAGGCAGAAATGATGGGATTACTGTCCAAACATCCATTTCAAACATGGAGTTGTCATATGTGCAGACACATTTAAAATAATTAATGAAAACAAATCTCAGAAGCACATATTCTATGGTTTGGTTTACATTATCCTTTTAGTTGAAGTTCAAGCATCTTCTCTTATAAAACTGTGATAAATAAGAGTTGCAGATGCTGGAAAGTAATCTATCCTCTAATGTCATTCCTGTGTCTCTACAATAAGAGCTATTATCACTTTACTATTATTGCTTTAGAAAAGACTGGTAATTTTGGTGACAGTGAGTAGATTATAACAGCCTTTCTGGCTTTGCTGCGCAGAAAGTGGTCCAAAAGAATCTGAAGCCAACTGTGACATTTTCCTATTCTGCCATACTGGAACATTGATTTTTCATGTGTTCCATTAATCACTGCAACTGACTTTTTAAAAACCTGTCATTTATTTGTTTCTTACTGGACAATTCTTTAAGAATAATATTCATTGTGCATGACTTTGAGATATCTGTTGGTGCATGGATTTCTACATAATCATGCCCTTAAGGCTAGACAGCATGGAGAGATTCATGCTGGTATTGCTTAAGAATAACCTCTCTTAGATCAGACTTGCTGTATCCAAACTGTAAATCATTTTTCCCTGCAACTTATCTGACTCTGAGTAGTATCCCTGAGACATGAACATTTTGTGGTTTTTTTTTGTTGTTGTTGTTGTTGTTTATCATTTGTTTGTTTTCTTTCAGGTCAAGGAATACAACATAATGTGAGGGCTGTATTATAACTCCTTAGTTTTACTGCATGAAACAAGGGTTTGGCATAAGTATATGAGGAGGCTTTTGAAGATATACACCCTGCTGGCACAAATTTTGGAGGACTTGGAAGGGGAAACAAAGCCGTAATTGCTAAAATTTCATCTCAAAAAGAACTGAAATGAGCCATCCCCAGACCATGCCCAGCTATTGTCTTGAAGAGAGTTTTTTTGAGCAACCCAAATAAGACAGGGAGTAAAAAAATTGTTAAGTGGTGTGAGACAAAGATTTTAGGCTTGAGCTTGTTCTCTGACTCTTTTATTGACTATAGTAGTACTAACTATCTCTCACTGTGTTAAAATAATGCATTACAAGAAGGTTGAAGAAAAGAATTCTGTATTTCAAGAAATTCAAATAGTGAAATTATTTGTTATAAAGGATATTTCCGGGGAAAAAAAATAGAGAGAGAGAGAGAGAGAGAAAGAAAAAGAAATATGACCATAAAAATACATTTTTCCAGGAAAAACAAGTCCTGTAAATATCACAGTTAGCAAAGGTATTAATACATCAGCACACACAAATAAAATGACTGTTTTCTATCAGTGTGTACGCTATTCTCATTTAAAATACTTCAATTATTTGTTATTCTAATGATGGAGAGAGAAGTAAGACAATAAGTGACTCAATATACAGGATATTATGACCTGGACAGTATTTTTTGTCCTTCATGATTTAATACATCAAAATGTTCACCACATTTATGTAAAGACAAGCTGACTAAAATCTGAGAAAGTATTAGCTGATTGAAATCTAAGAAAGGAATTGGAAAATACCAAGAGAAACCTATGGATTGGTACTTTACATTTATGTTTATTTCTTTGTGAAATCATTTTTTTTTCAAATCTCTGTCTGTAGATAGTAGGTTCATTTGCAATTATAAAAATCATCAATTGCTATTGCATTTACCTGATTACTCATCTTTGTTATTTCTTACAGATGCCCCCGTCTGTAAGTGTTAACACTTAGTTCAACTGTGCTGTCATATTCTTATGAATGCCACTTCTTAGAAGTTGGTCTCATGTACTAGTTTCTGTATGATACAGTATACACAAATTTTGGAATGACTGTATTACATCAAGCAAGCTTCCAAATTTTGCACATGCCTCGAAATTAAGAATTAAACAGTGTAGTTTTTTAACTGTCCTTTAAAACTTCCGTCCATATGTTATGAATCCCACAGCGGCAAACAGTCTTTATTTTAAGCAGTCTATAGAAAAGCATTAGCCTTCTATGATAAGTATAGTTTTGATAGCTACAGCGACAGCTGGACAGAAGAAAAGCCTGTGTTGTTTGTTTTTGGTGGTGGTGGTGGTGGTTGGTTGGTTGGCTGGTTTTTTTTTTGGTTGGTTGGTTGGTTTGTTTATTGGTTGGCGTGTTTCTTATTTATCAGACACTGACATGCTCTATCAGCAATATTCAATGGAGAAACTTGTGAATGTTAATCAGCAATAAGCTCCTTAGAATGTGATGTAGCATAGAGTTTATTTGAAAGGATATAAATCTTTTGTATATTAAGTAGCTAAGATTCAAACAACTAAATAAAGCTACATCACAGTTAAAATTTACAGGGTTATTTTTAACTGCTGATATATATATATATAATATAAATAATATATATAATATATATATAATATATATATATAATTTATTTATTTACTGTGAGCAAAGAATAGGCTTGATCTGAATGGCTATGTCATATGCATAAAGCACATGTTTAGTTGTTATGATGAACTATGGCCAGTCTCAAAATAGTAACCTTTACTATTGCGGGCAATTCAAAACTTCATGTCTTTTCTTGCCTTTTTTTTAAGAAGAAACCTTTCTGAGGAATGGATAATGAAGATGATATACCCCATATACACACAGCAATGGATGCTTATTGCATCCTTAGGAAAATGGAAACTGTATAGCTATTGTCTATATAAGAGGTATTGAACAAGAACAGAACATTCAGACTGTGGGGTTTTGTAAAGGTACAAAGGTATTCCAGGAGATGAAGGCAAAAAAGACTGGTATTCCATGACCATTTGGAGCAACCAACTAGACTGAGGCTATGAAATTCTGATGCTGTGGAGAGTAAATTTTTTTATTATTTTTTTAACAAGCAAAATAACCTGAGGCCTGTTGTACTGATCATTATACTGATTTTCTGCAGATAAGATGGAAATGTTCTACTGCAGGTGTTCATCAGAATGCTTGTGGCAAAGATACCAAACCAAATTGTCCCTTCTGCTACTTGTACCTAGATGCAGTTCTGCAATGGAATTTGCCAGAGTTGTGCTGTCTCATTTGAGAGAGAGAACACTAGCAAAGAATATTACTTTTTGTTTGTTTTCTTGTCCCTTTGGTAATACACAAGGAAAGGAGTTTAATGTTTAATTATTATCACTAGCACCCAGGCACACACATTCAGTTGTTTGGTGTGTTTATTGACTTTTGTTTAATAATGTGACTATGAAACATACAAAAGAGGACGTGACAATTTAGACTTGCAGTACTGTACTGCCTGAAAATAACAATATTTTTTTTAAGGCTGTTATGTTAAATGAGTACTCCTAAAGATTGGTTTATCAAAAAATAGTTTGTAGTTTTAAGAGTAGGTAAAGAATACTAGCTGATTAATTACAGACAGCTGTGTCTGTTGTGCCTTTTCAGCTACCATTACAGATAATTTCTGAACTGACAGGTCATTTTAATCTCTACCATAGACCTAGTTAACTGCATGATAAAATGAATGCCCCAAGCCATCCACAAAGTGAGATGATTTATGGTTCTGTGTTATGATTATGACTACTTCTGATGATGTAATCAATAGGATATATTGATGTGCAAGTATTCCTTATGATTACAGACTAAAATAACTGTATTCAAACTCATATTTAACCTATCTGTTTAGCACAAACAGAAATCCCACCTACTTGTTTTTCTCTTTAATTCCTTGTTACCTTCAGGGAAAGAGAAGTAAATGGCAATTTACCATAATCTTAGCTGGAGGTCACTTAGTCTTCCTTCCCCCAAAGGGCTTTCCCATCTTTCTCATTGTTAACCTGTTTTTAAATATGTGTAGCAAATAAATGTTTCCATATGTTTAAAAATGCTGACAATTGTTATCACTGATAAAAGTTGTCCTGAGTTGCAGAGCTGGGGATTTTAGAGGTTAGTGTGTGAAGTCAGATTGTGGAATATGTTCCCTGCTGGTCCTAGAATCACTTTCTATCTGGTCATTTCTCTTTCATGACCTACAAAGATAGTTTGACTGAGTCTTTGAGGAAAATTAATTACCTGGATCTCTTAAAACACTTTTAATGTGTCTCTATTTGTTACTGCCTTTTTTTTTTTGTCTCTATTGCCAGAAGTAGTGGGAAAAAAAAAAAAAAAAAAAGTCTTACACAGCAAAAAGAAGCTGTAATTCTAACAAAATGCCAATACATTTTAAAGATAGCATATATATCAACACAATTTGTAATTAAAATATAGATAAATCCTAAATATAAATTGGAAAGTAAATTCTTGTTCTTTAAAAAAATAAATATTACCATTGCAAAGCAAACACATTGTTTTCCTACCTTCTAAAAGCTGAACTCTTAATAAAAATGATCCATTCAAGATTAAAAAAAAAAAAAGGGGAAGAAAGAAAGAAAGAAAAGTTTATTTTCATCACTATCTACTTTAATCTTATGAAAAATAAATTGAGGTGTTCACAGAGATTCTTTTCTGCAGTCTGGTTGTAATGTACAGTCTAGGAGTCAACTCAGGTTGCAGCTCTACTTTCTATTTTCAAAGGGAAAAAAACACCCAATAACTCAGAGAAGCTCAGATACTGAAAATAAATAAATAAATAAATAAATAAATAAATAAATAAATAAATCATGTGAAAAGAATGTAAGTACTCTTATATTTCGTCTCTAGTTTTATTATCTATGAGTAATTAATTGTCATGGACATTTGTTGTTGTTGTTATTTTAGCAGACAAAACACAAGAACTTGGAAGACTAGTAGAAATACAAACTGAATAATAATAATAATAATAAATATTAATAGTAATAATAATCTATAACACAAGGTGTATTAGATACTTCCCTGAAAAAAACAAATACTGATTAAAAAATTGAATTTAAGGTAAGTATAAAAATTATCCTTCAACGATCAGTATGTACATGTAGGATATTTATTTACATACATATTATGAAATGAAATGTTCCACCAGTATCATTCAATGTTTGGAATTTATTAGTGTTCTTCTTAAAGCTCCTGCCCTGAGATAAATTATATGAGTTTAATTTCAAATTTTTTGAAAATGCATACAATTTATCAGTTAGAAAATCGTCTTCCCATCAAGGCATGTTTTCTTACCAAACAACTTGAAAGATCCTGTGTTATTGACTGCTTTTTCCTAAGAAACAGTATGAGCAAGAACATTGCTGCCATTTATGTTCCTGCTGGTGGAATATATCTCCAAATCTGATACAAATGCACAGTGAATTTTATTGTACACTTTGACTTTCTCAGTACTAACATAGAATTAAGTACAAGAATAGATGGATACTTTTCCCAATAACTTTCCCTTCCTTATATGTCCAAACAGAGTTCTTCCTAAGTAAATGACAATGATGCCATAAAAGGTGATGCCAGGTTTCCTTTTTGGAAACTTTTGGTAGTATAACCATTGATATCATTACTATTCTTACAAACATTTAATTGTCTTTGAATTCAGTAAACTACCTGATTTTAAAAATACAATATATATGGATGAGTCCAGAGGAGGGCCAGTGAGATGATCACAGTGCTGGAGCACCTCTGCTACGAAGACAGGCTGAGCGAGTTGGGGTTGTTAAGCCTGGAGAAGAGAAGGCTCCAGGGAGACCTCATTAAAGTCTTTCAGTACTTAAAGTGGGCCTACAGGAAAGCTGGGGAGGGACTCTTTGTCAAGGGGTGTAGTGATAGGACAAGGAGTAATGGTTTTAAACTAAAAGAGCATAGATTTAGACTAGGTAGAAAAAAGAATTTCTTCACTATGAGGGTGGTGAGGCACTGGACCGGGTTGCCCAGAGAAGCTGTGGATGCCCCATCCCTGGAGATGTTCAAGGCCAGGTTGGATGGAGCTTTGAGCAACCCGGTCTCATGGGAAATGTCCCTGACCGTGGCAGGGGGGTAGCAATTAAATGATCTTTAAGGCCCCTTCCAACCCAAAACATTCTTGGAACATGTCCAGAGAAGGGCTACGAAGCTGGTGAAGGGCCTGGAACACAAGTCCTAGGAGGAACAGCTGAGGGAATTGGGGTTGTTTAGTCTGCAAAAGAGGAGTCTCAGGGTAGATCTTATTGCTCTCTACAACTACCTGAAAGGAAGGTGTGAGGAGCTGGGGGTCAGCCTCTTCTCACAGGTAACTAGCAATAGAACTAGAGGGAATGGCCTCAAGCTGCTCCAAAAGAGGTTTAGGTTGGAAATGAGGAGACACTTCTTCTCAGAAAGAGTAGTCAGGCATTGGAACTGGTTGCCCAGGGAAGTGGTGGCATCACCATCCCTGGAGGTGTTCAAGGAAAGGCTGGACGTGGTGCTTAGGGACATGGTTTAGTGGGTGACAGTAGTGATAGGTGGGTGGTTGGACCAAATTATCTTGGAGGTCTTTTCCAACCTTAATGATTCTATGATTCTATCATTCTGACATTTCTGAATTCACAAATCTTTATGATTTTTTCATTAAACTTCCAAAGGGTTAACAGACAGGAAAACAGAACAGGCAGTTCTGTCTTATGTGTATCATTTGTTATTAGTAGTACATTCTCAGTAAACCCAGATGCAGATCATTGTGCCATATACCTAGACTTAGAACAAAAAAGAACTGGCGTTTTCTGTCTCTTGCAATATATTTTCCCCTATTTTATTGTCATTCTTTTCACTCTTCTCTGATCACCCTGAAATTCTGCTGAAAAGATATGATGAAGGCTAAAAAAACAATATCATGGAAGAAGGCACATCCCTGGCTTGTACAATCACATAACTATTCTATTCTGAATGAAAATCCACAACTTTGGTCCCTTCCTGGAGCTGAATTGAAGGTGCTCCAAAAACTTCCGTCCAGATTGAGGGAAGGTGTATACAATGAATTGACACAGTCTTTGGGTGCTTCACTGGAATCACTTTCTTAATCTCAACTTTCTAGTTCAATGTGGCTGAATGGAGGCTGATGGCAGAGTTCTGTGAATGCTCTGGGACAATGGTGCAGCTGGACTCAGCCCCTCCCATCCAGAACCCATTTAATCCTAGCAGAAAACACCATGTTGAAGGTGGGCTGAAGGAAGCCCAAAGGGCAAACAAAGGTGTGTACTAATACATACAGTCTCTCAAGTATATGTTTCCTTTGAACAAAACTAGAATGGGAAAGACTGATTTATTTCTTTGTGAATTTTCCATTAGCAGTATTTTTTGCACGATTATATGTAGCAATACTTTCTAAAAGTGCCGTACAAGTACTGCTTGTGTATCTCAGACACAGTCAGGCATATAAATAAACTTCTGATTCTTATTGTCTCATAAACCTTTTTAGTATTTATAACAAAACTCTGCCCTTAGAGGAGAGAGAAAGAGAGAATTACATGTTTCTGCATGCATGTAAGTGTTTTTAATGTATTTTTTTTCCTCCTTTGAATAGTCATCCTGGTGAACCAGGAAATTGAATACATAGAAATATTCAGCCAGACTGTGATTTTGTTCAGGTTTCCTTATTTCATTTTTATAGGTTTATTCTTATTTATTTATAATAAGAATTCATGAGATCTAGTTTTGTTTGTTTGTTTGTTTGGTTTGGTTTGGTTTGGTTTTGAGACAAGCTTTGCTTTCATAGAAAGTTGATGATCTTTTTGGTGTACAAAATTCACTTCCTTTATCACCCCAGTTCTTTTCAAAATTTTGTGTTTTCTCACTGAAGAATATGTAACCCTCAGTATACCTGATACCGTGATAGCTACAGATACAGTTGTCCTAATTGCTTACCTTGTTTAAAATCTCAGACTAACCCACTTTCATTCTTAAGCACGGTCCCTTTTTTCAAATAAAGATAGTTACCTTCTGTCCATCACTTTTCTGTCTGACACAATTAAATGTTTTTACTCTGCATTTGTAGTTCTTGTTGTTTAATATCAGCCCAATGAGTTTATGGCCAAGGTTGCTGAGAAATGCTATTTCTACAGGATGTCAGTAACAGATAATCATCTTTCCAGCAGCAAGTTCAAAAAGCTTTTTTGAATGAAAGCTTAAGAAAATGTTTGACTCAATTAAAAAACAATAATAATAAAAAATCAACACACATTATTTTGTACCAGACCACTACTCAGTGTTCAAATATCAATTTTTATCATTGCATGTTATTTGAATCTATGTCCAAAGGCAATGGCGACTAATGTATTTCGATTCTGCTTAACATTTTCTGATGTTGTGAAATCCAAAATATTACCAGATTATAACATTGTTTATATGTGGTAATTATTATAAAAAAGATAGAATTTATTATATTGCTGATATAAATCAATTTACAGAAATTTAAGCAAGTAAGTAACGGTAGATGGGTTTGAAATGAAGTGAAATGCTTAATTTATTTTTTTTAATGCCAAAAATCTAGAAAACTACTTTTTCTTTTTTTTTAATTATTTTTTTTAGAGAAAAAGAGAAACTGATGGGAGAAAATAAAAATAAATAAATAAATGAATAGATCAGTTGTCCAAAAGATCATAAGAGGATATGATGCTATTTTATGGGCATCAAAGAGAGAAACAACAAATTTAATTAAAAAAAACAAACAAACAAACAAAAAAAGAGTCTTACTTTCACAGTTATCCAGGTGGGGGAGGGGCGGGGGGGGAAGGGGAGTGCGGGAAGCAGATGGAGTTTTATAGCTTTCTTCGACTAACTACAAGCTCCCATAACAGTCTAATGGATTGTTTTTAGACTATCTGGGAAGGGTCCAAGTACACTTACTTTAATTATATGAGTAGCAGAAGAGATGAGCATTCCCATAGTCACGTGCTTCAGAAACAGCTTGTCCTCATCCAAATTTGAATGATCTGTTATGACTTAAGTGGATCAGTCATGAAATGACAAAGGCATTTTCTTCCTGCCCTGGAAAGTGACAATTGACTTGGCACTGAGCTATGCCAGCAATTGTCTGTAGTTACTTGCAACTACAACTTATTCATCCTACCATTATACCAGCATGTTCTTTGATGTAATTGCTGCCTATATGGTTTCATTATTGGTATAATAACCATAAGTTCAGTATAATACCACAAGGTTGGTAGCTGGAGTGAATACAGAGAATCAGACAAGATTTAAGGAAAGGTAAACAACATGAAGAGCTTTTTTCTTGTCTTTACTGATGATGATGCCAGTTTTGTATATACTTAGCTTCCTGAAATTAAATGAATTAAAGAATAATCAATTTACTAGTTTGCTGTGATATATTGTTCTCTGGAAAATGTTGCATAAAAGCTGTTAAATTACAGGTTTTTACATTTGTGGAATGTCTTACATAATTTCAGGGAACTTTCCTAGTAAAGTCAACTAGTGGACTATAAAAAGATAAAATACTTCTAAGCAGGAGCCTCAACTGAAAAGCCTTTGGACCAAGCTAAACATAAAGGGAGAATCACCTCTTTTGACTGCCTGGCTATGCTACGTTTAATGCACCTCAAAATACAGTTTGCCCTCTTGACTGCCAGTGCACACGGCTAACTCATGCTGAGCCTACTGTTGAACAGCACCCCCACATCCCTTTGCGTTCTCTAGCCTAGTTTGTAAAAGAAGAACCTAAGGACAAATGCACTGACAAAGAGGGAGTGAGGATGGACAACACTGATGAGGTAGCAAAGAAAGATTATTTTCAATGCTGGAGAATGTTGGAGACAGATTTTAGATTTAAAAAAGAAAAAAAAAAAAGAGAATTTAGTGAAAGATGTACATTGGGCATGCTTAGGGCCTCAAGATGAACCTGGATTTTGAACAATTACACTGACAACTGCATAAATCTACCAGTACCATCATTGAATACAATTATATTTTAATTGTATGTTTGCCTATTTGCAGGAACTATTATTTTTGATCCTGCATCATTTCAGCCATGAATCTCAGCTTTGCAAAAAGAACTTTACATTCTCAAATACAGTTCCACCACCTAATCATCAGGGATTGGGTTCTGGCAGAGGAATTTACTCTGCTGGGACAGTTCCTACTCATTGAATTGGCAAGAATCAGAACAGCTGGTATGAAAGGAAATTGAGTAACAAAGTGAAAGCTTTCACAGGCAGGGCAATCAGGGAGGGCGTTGAAGGTAGGACAACTCGTCCCAGGAGCAATGGTGACCACCTGGCAGAAGGCCGTAGCCTCTCGGAGCTTGGCACCTACCACAGCAAACGCAGCCCCCCAGACAGAGCTCAGGATGGAATATGCTGCTACCCAGGTGTCAGGTTGCCGGGTGTCCCCTACTCTTATACCAGTACAGAACATCAGTAGAGAGCACAGCTGTGGGAGGTGTGCTCAGGTTCAAGAACTGATTCACATGGTGGCTGAGCTTGGGAGGAAGTGGGCAGGCTGAGGAGCATCAGGGAATCAGAGAATGAGATTTACTAGTGGGGTAAAGCTCTGCCATCCCTGAGGCAGGCTCCTCAGCCAGCCATAGCCATTGTGCAAGAAACAAAGATTCCCCTATCCCCTTGTAGCCAGGCAGAGGGAAGGTATCTAAGAGACGGGGGGGAGTGGAAGCAGATTCCTCTTTGAGGCAGCAGGTGAACGCCCCTGCTGCATACCTCACTTTCCTAGGTGCCCCTATGTAACAGGTATGAGGCTATGAAACTTGATGGGAAAACAAATCATGATGTGGATAAAGGTCCATCCACACCGGGGGAGTTGCACAGGGCAAGTCAGCCTATTTCCTGCATCACAACAACCCTCACCAAGAAAAAAAAGAAGGGTTATAGTCATAGGGGACTCCCTTCAAAAGGGAACAGATGGCCTGATTTGTCGTCCAAACATGACCCATAAGGAAGTCTGCTGTCTCCCTGGGGCACAGATAAGAAATGTCGCACGGAGAGTCACTTGCCTGGTATGTCCCTCTGATTATTATCCTTTATTGGTTTTTGAAGTTGGCAGTGATGAGGTGGCAAAGAGAAGCCCAAGAGCAATCAAAAGGGACTTTAGGGCTTTGGGGCAATTGGTTGAAATATCAGGTGCAGAGGTAGTGTTTTCCTCTATTCTTCCAGTAGCGGGGATCAATATTGAAAGGAACAGGTGAACCTAGCTGATAAATATGTGGCTCCGAGGCTGATGCCACCAACACAATTTCAGGTTTGTTGATCATGGGAAGATCTACATGACACTGGGCCTACTGACTCCTGATGGGGAGCACCTTTCTATGAGGGGAAAAAGGGTTTTTGCCCAGGAGTTAGCAGGGCTCATTGATAGGTCTTTAAACTAGATTTGAAGGGGGAAAGGGATGAAACCAGGCCCACCAGTGATAAGCTCTGGGACTGCATGCCAATTTTTGAGGAACTGCATGTTAGTGAGGCCCTTCAGTCTGCCCCACAAGGGGCTGAGCTGAATGAAAGACATCTGAAGTGTTCCTATATATACACATGTGGCAGGAAAAATAAGCATTTCAACTCCTTGAAATGCTTGTATACTAATACACATAGCATGGGAAACAAGCAGGAGCTGGAAGCCACAGTGCAATTAGAAAACTATGATCTAATTGCTATCATGGAAATGTGGTGGGACAAATCACACAGCTGGAACAGAGGGCTACAAGCTCTACAGGAGAGACAGGAAGGAAAAGAAGGGTGGGCATGTTGCCCTCTATGATAAGAACTGGATAGATTGTGAAGAGTTCCCTCTAAGAAACAGCCAAGAGCAGGTTGAGAGCCTGTGGGTAAAAATTAAGGACTGGGCCACCAAAGGACATCTTGTGGTTGGGGTCTACTACAGGCTGCCCGATCAAGAGGAGTCTGTTAATGAAACATTCTTACTCCATCTACAGGAAGCATCATGCTCACAGGCTTTCATCCTCCTGGGGAATTTCAACCACACAGATGTTTGCTGGAAAAACCACGTGGCAGGAAGCAATCCAGGAGACTCCTGGAGTGCACTGAACACAACTTCCTCGTCCAAGTATTAGACAAACCAACCAGAGGAGAAGCGTTACTGGACCTAGTGCTCACCAATACAGAAAAGCTCATTAAATAAGTTAAGATTGGAGGAAGCCTAGGTTGCAGTGACCACCCCACCAGTTGAATTTATGATCTTGAGGGTTATGGATCTGCCTAAGAGCAAAATCAGGACCCTGCACTTCAGAAGAGCCAACTTCCAGCTGTTCAAAGAATTAGTGAATGAGATTCCATGGGACACTGTCCTTAGGGACACACGATCTGATCAGAGTTGGAAATTGTTTAAGGATATTTTTCTTGGAGCACAAAAGCTCTCTATTCCCATATTCAGTAAATCAAACAGGGAAGGTAGGAAACCAGAATGGTTGATAAGGATCTGCTGGTCAAACTTAGGCAAAAGAAGAAAATGCACAGACAGTGGAAGCAGGGCTGTGTGCCCTGGGAAGAGTACTGAAATGCTGTCCAGATGTGCAGGAATGGGATCAGGAAAGCAAAGGCACTGGCAGAACTACACTTGGCAAGGGATGCCAAGAATAACAAGAAGGGGTTCTATAGGTACATTGTCCACAAATGAAAGACTACGGATAGTGTAGCACCTCCAACAGATGAAGACAGAGAACTGGTAATGATGGATGAGGAGAAGGCAGAGGAACTTACCAACTTGTTTTCCTTGGTCTTCACTGGTGGTCACGCTTCGCACATCTCTCATGTCCCCGAACCTCTAGGCGGAAGCTGGGGGTGCAGAGTCCCTTCCACTGTAAGTAAAAAGCAACTTCAGGACCTCCTGATGCAACTTAACAACTACAAGTCTTTGGAGCCTGACACAATGGTCCCCAGAGTCCTGAGGGAATTGGCTGATGTAGTCACCAAGCCACCGATCCACTCTCCATCATATTTGGATAATCATGGCAGTCAGGAGAAGTCCCTGGTGACTGGAAAAAAAAGGAATCATCGCTCCCAGTTTCAAAAAGGGTAGAAAGGAAGACCCAGGGAACTACAGACCGGAGAGCCTCACCTCTGTGCCTAGGAAGATCATGCAATGAATCCTCCTGGAGTCCATCTTAAGGCACATGGAGCATGGCTTCACAAAGAGTAAATAGTGCCTGACCAATCTGGTGGCCTTCTATGATGGAGTAACTGTATCAGATGACTAAGGAAGACCAATCAATGTCACCTAACTGGACTTCTGTAAAGCCTTTGACACAGTCCCACGTGACATACTCATCTCTAAATTTGAAAATATTTATTTGAAGGGTGGACAATCCAGTGGATAAGGAATTGGCTTGATGGCTGCACCCAGAGAGTAATGGTCAATGGTTCTATGCCCAGGTGGAGACCAATGACAAGTGGTGTCCCCCAGGGGTCTGTCTTGGGACCAGTGCTTTTCAATATCTTCATCAGTGCTGGCTATCAGGGGAGGTCCCTGTCGACTGGCAGCTAGAAAATGTGACTCCCATCTACAAAAGGGGCTGGAAGGTTGACCCGGGAAACTATAGGCCTGGTAGTTTGACCTCAGTGCCAGGGAAGCTCATGGAGCAGATTATCTTGAGTGTCATCACGCGGCACTTGCAGGGCAACCAGGCGATCAGGCCCAGTCAGCATGGGTTTATGAAAGGCAGGTCCTGCTTGACGAACCTGATCTCCTTCTATGATAAAGTGACATGCTTGGTTGATGAGGGAAAGGCTGTGGATGTGGTCTACCTTGATTTCAGTAAGGCTTTTGGCACCATTTCCCACAGCATTCTTTCTCCTCAAGAAACTCTCCTCATGGCTTGGGCTGGCATATGCTTCGTTGGGTTAGAAACTGGCTAGGTAGCCAGGCCCAAGGAGTCAGGGTGAATGGAGTCAAATCCAGTTGGAGGCCGGTCACTAGTGGAGTCCCCCAGGGTTCAGTACTGGGGCCAGTCCTCTTTAATATCTTTATCGATGATCTGGATGAGGGGATCGAGTGCACCCTCAGTAAGTTTGCAGATGACACCAAGTTAGGTGCGTGTGTCAATCTGCTTAAGGGAAGGAAGGCTCTGCAGGAGGATCTGGATAGGCTGGACCAATGGGCTGAGGCCAACTGTATGAAGGTCAACAAGGCCAAGTGCCGGGTCCTGCACCTGGGGCGCAACAACCCCAAGCAGCACTACAGGCTGGGAGATGAGTGGTTAGAAAGCTGCCTGGCAGAGAAGGACCTGGGAGTATTGGTTGATAGTCGGCTGAATATGAGCCAGCAGTGTGCTCAGGTGGCCAAGAAGGCCAACAGCATCCTGGCTTGTATAAGAAGCAGTGTGGCCAGCAGGTGTAGGGAAGTGATTGTCCCCCTGTACTCGGCTCTGGTGAGGCCGCACCTCGAGTACTGTGTTCAGTTTTGGGCCCCTCACTACAAGAAGGACATCGAGGTGCTTGAGCGAGTCCAGAGAAGGGCAACGAAGCTGGTGAGGGGTCTGGAGAACAAGTCTTGTGAGGAGCGGCTGAGGGAGCTGGGATTGTTCAGCCTGGAGAAGAGGAGGCTCAGGGGTGACCTTATCGCTCTCTATAGGTACCTTAAAGGAGGCTGTAGGAAGTTGGGGGTTGGTCTATTCTCCCACATGCCTGGTGACAGGACGAGGGGGAATGGGCTAAAGTTGCGCCAGGGGAGGTTTAGGTTGGATATTAGGAGGAACTTCTTTACTGAAAGTGTTGTTAGGCATTGGAATGGGCTGCCCAGGGAATGGTTGAGTCACCATCCCTGGAGGTCTTTAAAAGACGTTTTGATGTAGAGCTTAGTGATATGGTTTAGTGGAGGACTTGTTAGTGTTAGGTCAGAGGTTGGACTCGGTGATCTTGGAGGTCTCTTCCAACCTAGATGATTCTGTGTGATTCTGTGATCAGTGACAAAGACAATGGGATTGAGTGCACCCTCAGCAACCTTGTCAATGAAACCAAACTGAGTTGTGCGGTTGATACCAAAGAAGGAAGAGATGCCGTTCAAAGGGACCTGGACAGGCTGGAGAAGTGGGCCCATGGGAACTGCATGAGGTTCAACAAGTCCCAGTGCAAGGTTCTGCACCTGGGCCAGCACAATGTCAGACAAGTACAGACTGGGAGAAGAACTCATTGAGAGCAGCCCTGCAGAGAAGGACTTGGGGGTTATGGTGGACAAAAGGCTTGACATGAGCCAGCAGTTTGCGCTTGCAGCCCAGAAGGTCAACTGCGTCCTGGTCTGCATCAAAAGAGGAGTGACCAGCAGGTCGAGGGAGGTGATTGTCCCCCTCTACTCTGCCCTCATGAGGTCCCACCCAGAGTGCTACATCCAGGTTTGAGGCCCCCAGCACAAGAAGGATGTTGATCTGGGCGACAAAGGGCTACAAAAATGATCAGAGGGCTGGACCACCTCTCCTATGATGAAAGGCTGAGAGAGCTGGGCATGTTCAGCCTGGAGAAGAGAAGGCTCCAGGAAGACCTCATTGCAGCCTTTCAATATATGAAGGGGTCTTATAAAAGATGGAGAGGGACTCTTTACTCAAGTAGATAATGATAAGGCAAGTGGAATGGTCTTAAACTAAAAGAGGATAGATTTGGACTAGACATTAGGAGGAAGTATTTCACTGTAGGAGTAGTGAGGGACTGGAAGAGGTTGCCAAGAACAGTTGTGGATGCTCCATTCCTGGAGGTGTTCAAGGCCAGGCTGGATGTGGCCTTGGCCAACCTGATCTGGTGGGTGGCATCCCTGCCTACAGCAGGCGGGTTGATGTTAGATGATCTTTAAGGTTCTTTCAAATCCAAGCCATTCTGTGATTCTTTGCAAGAGAACCCACCTCATGGGTGCAAGCAGGCACACCTCTGAAAGTGAGATTCAGAGCTAGCTAGATTGACTCCATCCAGAAACACATTGCATTTTGAGAAGAAGGTGATGGCAAAGAATTGTTCAAGGAATGTAGCACTGAGGGAGGGACATTTAGAAAATCCTAATAACAAGATTATCCTAAAGCCTCCTTTCTCAAAAGGTTTGAAGATGTTTAAGCATCAGGTCAGGTTCTTAAGCTTGAGAACTTCGGTAAAGCTAGACACCCAGTGAGGAACTGAGAAAATTGTGAAGGAGGGAGGTGGTTTGGGAAGTGTACTTTTATAACGACATGGTAATTACCAAAAAAGTGGAAGGCCCATTTTCAGTTTTCTCTTGAACCTGAGGAGATTCAAACTCACATCTACAGCAGCTTTAGATAATTCCTTAATCACTAGGCTGGAGAATAATTAGTTGACACGCATTTTACATTATGCAATGAAACACTGAGTCAGATTACTATTGTCTATCTCAGTGCTCAGCCCCCTCAGATAAGAAGTTCAGGATTTTTCTTGCTTGTTTTCTCACTGGCCGTGAAACCATTTTCCTTTGCACTGCAGAGAAAGAATATCTGCTAGTAATGGATTTAAAGTTATCATTCTCTTGATGATGTTCAAGTTACTCAAAGTGTAGAAAAGTATTGTGACACTTCCATGATTTTAACTGGATCCTACTAAAGTCAAGGGGTTTAATCATGCACTAGACTGAGGTTTAACAAACAATACTTATCTCTATAGTTTCCAACCAGTGGTAGGGAGACTTTACTTTCAGTCTTAAATGGATTAGGATGAAATGCTTTCAGAAATGTGATACTCACCCGTTTTCTTGTAACCTAATGAGCTCAGCTCTTACAAAGTTGTCTCAGGACATGTTTTGTTGTTTTTTTTTCTTGTTGTTTTGTGTTTTTGTTTGTTTGTTTGTTTGTTTTTAATTAAGGAACTTAGCAGTGTCTGAGCATTATATGGACAGCTGTTGTTAAGGATTCACAAAATCCTGTCAAAACAGCAGTCTTCATCTTCTCTTTTGGAAACAATAAACTGAACAAAATTCACTCCTAAAAAGTCTACGGACAAGGCTCTCAGAGACTGTCATTTAGACATCAGAATATATGGTAATAGAGCCACTCAGTCATTTTCTTTTCTATTTCGCTCCCATTAACAGTACTCCATTGTATTATGGGTGAAGTGTCTTTCTCTCTGATGAGCTATATATTTGATTCTATTCTTCACCCAAAATAATTATTTAAATTGCAATATGTATTTTGATAGGAAAACATTGGAAAATTTCTAGCATCACTACCTTCTTGCACATTCTTGATTCGGTGAAGGTATGCCATTAGTGGTATGACAAAATATATTTGAGGGGATATGAAAATGCTACTGTTAGGAACTATTTACCAATTAAATATGAGAAAGCTTTACAGAATCACAGAATCACACAGAATCATCTAGGTTGGAAGAGACCTCCAAGATCACCAAGTCCAACCTCTGACCTAACACTAACAAGTCCTCCACTAAACCATATCACTAAGCTCTACATCAAAACGTCTTTTAAAGACCTCCAGGGATGGTGACTCAACCATTCCCTGGGCAGCCCATTCCAATGCCTAACAACACTTTCAGTAAAGAAGTTCCTCCTAATATCCAACCTAAACCTCCCCTGGCGCAACTTTAGCCCATTCCCCCTCGTCCTGTCACCAGGCACGTGGAAGAATAGACCAACCCCTACCTCGCTACAGCCTCCTTTAAGGTACCTATAGAGAGCGATAAGGTCACCCCTGAGCCTCCTCTTCTCCAGGCTGAACAACCCCAGCTCCCTCAGCTGCTCCTCACAAGACTTGTTCTCCAGACCCCTCACCAGCTTCGTTGCCCTTCTCTGGACTCGCTCAAGCACCTCGATGTCCTTCTTGTAGTGAGGGGCCCAAAACTGAACACAGTACTCGAGGTGCGGCCTCACCAGAGCCGAGTACAGGGGGACAATCACTTCCCTACACCTGCTGGCCACACTGCTTCTTATACAAGCCAGGATGCTGTTGGCCTTCTTGGCCACCTGAGCACACTGCTGGCTCATATTCAGCCGACTATCAACCAATACTCCCAGGTCCTTCTCTGCCAGGCAGCTTTCTAACCACTCATCTCCCAGCCTGTAGTGCTGCTTGGGGTTGTTGCGCCCCAGGTGCAGGACCCGGCACTTAGCCTTGTTGAACTTCATACAGTTGGCCTCAGCCCATTGGTCCAGCCTATCCAGATCCTCCTGCAGAGCCTTCCTTCCCTCAAGCAGATCGACACACGCACCTAACTTGGTGTCGTCTGCAAACTTACTGAGGGTGCACTCGATCCCCTCATCCAGATCATCGATAAAGATATTAAAGAGGACTGGCCCCAGTACTGAGCCCTGGGGGACACCACTAGTGACTGGCCTCCAACCGGATTTGACTCCATTCACCCTGACTCTTTGGGCCTGGCTACCCAGCCAGTTTCTAACCCAACAAAACGTATGCCAGTCCAAGCCATAAGCATCAAGTTTCTTGAGGAGAATATTGTGGGAAGCGGTGTCAAAATTTAGTTATTCCAAAACATGAATGAAAGAGCAAGGAGATGATTTTCAAAAATTAATAACACGATCTAAGCAGACAACCTGGATTTAATTCCCGTATGACTTTTTTGAACATTCATTTATTCTCTTTTAGTATTCCAGGTCTTTTATCATTTATCTGTTTCTCTCCTGTTGCATACCACTTAGTCTCATAGTATTCCTCTTTCCAACTTCTCCCTTTAAGAGTTTCCTTTTACTTCCCTAATTTTCACTTCATTTTCACCATCTTCTTACTGTGTGATTTTCCATTAATATGGTATATGTAGCCTTTTGCTTTTTGAAGATTTGTGCCTGGATGTTACATTATCCTTTCCAAGAAGGTTTTTTCTTCCTTTTATATTTTTTCTGTTCCCTTTGCTGCCTCACCCTGCCAATCAACTTTTCATTTCTTACACTTCTCTCTTTTTCAAGACTCCTGCTGTATGTTTTGTCTGTCTAGCTTCAAACTAGTGGGTCTAAAACCTCCCAGGAAACCACCCAAAAGACCATTTAGATATCTAAGTATATGAGTATATATCTGAAATATCATCTAATTTGAAGTAGACTGGAATCAAACTGATGGTTATAGTATGGCAAGAACAAAATATACTGAAATACTATGTAAAATGTAGCTCTTCCTGTGAGATTTTTATAAGCAGTTTCTACCTTTTGGAGCTGCAAAATTAACCTTCACCACAGCTTGAATTCCAAAATACTGTGAAAGGGCTACTGATCTATCTTTTTAATGAACCTCTCAGAAGATTCCACTGTTATACTCTATTTGTTTTTAAGTATATGCAAAAAGATTTCTGAGATTAAATTTCTTAGTGTGTCATCATATAGATGTGTACATTATATTAAGTCCCTGAGCTGCCTATGAATGTGCACAGTGCAAGACTAGGCTGGATACAAGAAAGCAATATAGTGTGTTAGAAACAGCTTCCTCACAGTAGTCCAGAATAGCTCAGAGACATGGAGGGAATTAAAGTAGCAACTTCTCAGATGATTTCCTCACCATCTGCAAAACTTTATCTGGAATTTCTTATACCTTTCCAATTGCATAATAGAATAAATAACTTCAAAATATTTTTTTCAGACTAACAGAACATGGTATTTTAAGGAGACTCATAGTTTTAAATGTGATACTATACAGGTGCTCCCCTCATATA
Source organism: Anser anser (assembly GCF_964211835.1). NCBI lineage: Eukaryota > Metazoa > Chordata > Aves > Anseriformes > Anatidae > Anser > Anser anser. The sequence goes on along the minus strand of NC_139720.1, from coordinate 152,277,358 downwards.
TGCTCACTGCACAGCTTCTGAGAATCAAGTTCTTTCAGATTGTCTCAAGTTTACATACAAAACTGCTGATAGCTTCAAAAATCTTTGCATTTTAGGACAGAAGAATTCTGTAATCATGACATTTGTCACATGTACTCACAGCTCTTACACACCAAATTATCTACATGCTTCATTTGACATGTATCCAGGACACATTAAGTACTTCAAAGAAGTACTCCAGTGACAGAGCATGAAAAGTGCAAGACCAAATAAATAACGCAATTCTCTGAAATGTCTTGTTCTTGTAAAAATAAAATAATTAAAAATTAAACAAATAGGCATTAAATTTCTCAAGAAAGTGCCTGCAGTATGTCAGCTGAGGTGAAAATTGCCAAGATCTTACAATGTCCACTAATAAAAAAATAATTAAAAAAAAATCTAATATAATACATCTTATAAATCATATAAGATTATATGATTTAGTATATAATCTCTTATAAATCATTTTCTTAATCACTGAAAGGCTGTGAGCAAGTCTGGATGCATGAAATTGTGGACTTAAGAGTACATTTTGTGTTGGGAAGTTACAAAAACTGTCACAATACTAGAAGCATGAAGGCATTTTGTTGAATAATTCACTTACTGTGTTACTGCAGGTTTTCGCAGATGACATTTATACACCGTTTCGATTTAGCAGAAATTTAAGATTTATCAATGCCTTTATGGTAAATCACAAATTAGATTGTATGATTTTTTCTTTATCAGTTCTTAATCATCAGTTAATCATTAGCCTATTTAACACAGTAATTCTATAGTGTTTGCTGCAATCAAAACAGTGATTTAGTTAAAGATTTGTAGATGGCAAGGTTCACAGAAGGCTTATTTGTATTTGTGACCAAAATTGCTTTAAGGATTATATTTCCACCAAATGTATTTCAAGTTTTCATTGGAATGTAATAGAGCCCATTTATGCCTGCAAACAAGAAACAGCATCAGATTTTTCCAAACTAGGAAAGGGTTCGGACCGTGCAGCTGCATGTACATTAGAATTTTTCTTCACCACTTGCAAAAAACGTCCTCTCCTACTTGTTCTATCATTTAGAAGCAGCCTCTAAATTGTGGTCAACGGTTCTATGTCTGGGTGGAGGCCGGTCACAAGTGGTGTCCCTCAGGGGTCGGTCTTGGGACCGGTGATCTTCAACATCTTTATCAATGACATAGACAATGGAATCAAGTGCACCCTCGGCAAGTTTGCAGATGACACCAAGTTGTGCGGTGCAGTCGATACAATAGATGGAAGGGATGCCTCCAGAGGGACCTGAAGAGGCTGGAGAAGTGGACCTATGAGAACCTAATGAGGTTCAACAAGGCCAAGTGCAAGGTGTTGCACTTGGGCTGGGGCAATCCCAGGTGTTTATATAGACTGAGAGAAGAAGAACTTGAGAGCAGCCCTGCAGAGAAGGACTTGATGGTCTTGATGGACAAGAAGCTGGACATGAGCCAGCCGTGTGTGCTTGCAGCCCGGAAGGCCAACTATGTCCTGGGCTGCATTAAAAAAGGGGTGGCCAACAGGGATAGGGAGGTGATTGTCTCCCTCTACTCTGCTCTTGTGAGATCCCACCTGGAATACTGCATGCAGACCTGAGGCCCCCAGCACAAGAAGGATGTGGAGCTCTTGGGATGGGTCCAGAAGAGGGCCATTAAGATGATCAGAGGGCTGGAGCACCTGAAGAAATATTGAGGGAACAGGGCTTGTTTAGCTTGGAGAAGAGAAAGCTCCGGGGAGACCTCGTTGCAGACTCCCGATACTTGAAAGGAGAGTATAAACAGGAGGGGGACTGCCTGTTTACATGTGATGATAGTGATAGGAGAAGAGGGAATGGTTTTAAACTAAGTCAGGGGAGATTTAGGTTAGATATTAGGAGAAAGTTTTTCACTCAGAGGGTGGTGAGGCACTGGAATGAGTTGCCCAGAGAGGTTGTGGATGCTCCATCCCTGGAGGCATTCAAGGCCAGGCTGGATGTGGCTCTGAGCAGCCTGCTCAGAGGGCTCTGGGCCCACTGCCAGAGCAGTGAGGTTGAAACTAGACCATTCTATGATTCTATGATTGATTCTACATATTTTTCTTTTCCCAGTTACTGGACCTCTGTATGGCAGTAGGTAAATGTGAATCTGTGGCCAAAAGATAATTACAGTTAAGATCCATCTTTCTGTTTACCATCCTAATTTCCTTGTAGAACTGCATTTCTAAAGTTTGTTGGTTGTTTTCTAAATATATTTTATGGAAATACTTGAGAACTCATTCAGTCAACGTGGATTTTCTCTCCTGTATAAACAACCTTAAAGGAAAGGTCACCAAAATAAACCAAAAAGCACGGGGAATTGTAAATTTCCTTCGGCAGAATACTGTTCCTGGACACAGGAAGCAAAATTGAAACTGAGCTATCACAAAATACAGTTGCTGTTATTAAGACAAATGCTAAAACCATTGGAAGTTGCATTGGAAGCTGAAAAATGATAGATCGAGTTCTAGGCATTATCTTCATGTAAGGCAGATTTGGCAGGAAGTCTATGTTTACTTGAAGTGTGATATATAATTTAATTGTGGTGGTGTTTCTTACTAAGAATAAAAATAAAGAACAATCTGAATAATTGCCTGTTAATTGAGCTGTCATATATCTAATGGAAGACATTCGTTTGCTTAGTTTTAAGTGCAAGCATCTCTGCAAGCACAATTTTGGGCATATGTCTGCTGTGGAATATGTGGAAAAATATGACAATGCTAGGAATAAAAATACAGTTTAGCATCCATGAAATCTGAAGTACAGGGAGAAAAAAAAACATAAAAGAAGATTGATCTTACCAAAACAAACAAACAAAAAAAAAACTATAATGAATACTATAATGAATATAACAAGATGGAGAGTAAGGGAATATAGGTAAAATACAGATAAAGTGGAGACAAAAATGCTGAAAAAAATAAAGAAAAATGATCTAAAAGTCCAAATTGAAAACAGAGGACAGTGACATGGAAAAGAAAGAGAGAATCTATCAATTCTATTCACAAAAGTACAAAGGCTAGAGAAAAATAGGAAGAGTTCAATATAGCTGGAGTCCAAAGAAGAATAACCTTAAAAAATTAGGTAAGAAGAAAAGAAAAAACCATGTATGTCTGCTAAAGCATATTTAATATGCAGATAAGTAAAAGGAATGGTAAAAGGAATGGTCAAAGATGGTTCAGCTGAATAGGAACTTGAAATTACTGTCAGGCAGCTTTCCATTTAGCTTAACCTTAATTTCATTATTTCATTAATTAATTTGATCCTCCTTAATTTGATCCTCCTTGAAACACATGCATGGAATTAATACATGGAGTATTCATGAAAGTTTTTTTTTCTTTTTTTTTTTTTTTGGTTTTACATGTGAAAGCATAGATTTTTTTATTTTTTTTATTTTTTTTTGTGACCACCACTACTGATCCAAACAGTTGCTATTGCTTCTTAACTCTCCAATATCCAGAAAACAGGCATATGATTTCCCAATGATTTCCTGTCATTATTCATCTGCTTAAAATGCATGCTGTTTGGTAGTAGTCCATTATAGTTGCTGTGATCACACTTCTGACCATGCTTTTAACCCACCTTTCTGTCAAAGCTGCAGTAAGTCTTGTCTTAATATGTATGAACATTTGCACACAGTCTTCCAGATGAGGTAGTATGAATATCTTGTTTAAAAGCACCAATATTTTCTTGTGTCATTTGAAATACAGTTTTGAATATGTTTTATTTTTCTCTAACCACTTTCTATCACAGCCTAACATTAAATACATTAAGGTCTCAAGGGAATGTTTCCATTGGATGGCATAGGGCCTACCACTGACACTTCTGTTACTGTGTAAGTGGATCATCTTCTAGTGTTTTGTGTAAATTACATTTTGTTTGCATCTCTTTTTAGTTCATCACATTCTTCCAACAGTTTCTATAGCATAAAGATTCTCAGCCTCAAGTTAAAAGAAAATGTTATCTGTCCCCTCCCTTCTTGTGCACAACTAGACTTCTTTTAAGTTCACTCACCAGCCTCTGCCTAAATCTACCTATTACCACATCAAAATTTCTCTACTTATCTGCCGGATTGTATAATTTTAAGGATATTTGGGGAGCAGAAGAAACCCCTCACAGTTCAGGTGGAAACAGTTAGAGATGTGCTCCTCCACTTGGACTGTCACAATTCCATGGGCCAGATGGGAACAATACTAGGGTTATGAGGGAGTTGGCAGGTGTGATTGCTGGGCTGCTTTCCATCGTCTATCACTGGTCATGGTAATCCAGATAGGTCCAGGATGACTGCAGTCTTGCTAATGTGACGGCCATCTATAAGAAGGGTCATAAGTAGGACCTGGGTAACTACAGGCCTGCCAGTCTGACCTCAGTGCCAGGAAAGGTGATGGAACAGGTCATCTTGAATGCAATCACGCAGCACATGGAGAACAATCAGGGCATCAGGCCCAGTCAGCACGGGTTCACGAAAGGCAAGTCCTGCCTGCCTCATCTCCTTCTATGACCAGAGGACCCACCTGATGGAGGAGGGAAAGGGTGTTGACATAGTCTACCCAGACTTCAGCAAAGCCTTTGACATGGTCTCCCACAGTATTCTCCTGCATAAGCTGGCAGCCCATGGTTTGGACAGGTACACTCTTTGCTGGGTTAAGAACAGGCTGGACAGATAGGCCCAGAGAGTAATGGAGAACAGAGTGAAATCCAGCTGGTGACTTTTCACCAGTGCTGTTCCCCAGGGGTCAGTGTTGGGGCCAAGCTGGCCCAAGTTGGGGAGAAGTGTCCATCTGTTGAAGGGTAAGAAGGCCCTGTAGAGGGACCTGGACAGGTTGCATCAATGGGCAGAGGCCAATGGGATGAGGTTAAGCATGGCTAAGTACCAGGTCCATTGTCACAACAATGGTCTCAAGTCGCTCCAGGGGAGGTTTAGGTTGGAATTTAGGAGACATTTCTTCTCATAAAGAGTTATCAGGCATTCGAACAGGTTGCCCAGGAAGGTGGTGGAGTCACCCTCCTTGAGGGTGTTCAAGAAAAAGTTGGACATGGTGCTTACAGACATGGTTTAGTAGGTTATATTGGTAGTAGGGTGATGATTGGACCAGATGATCTTGGAGGTCTTTTCTAACCTTAATGATTCTATGACTCTGTGATATATATGAGGCCCTATATTTTCCTAGACTAGGAAACCAAGAAAGCTTTTTCTTGTTTCTGAACAGATCTCCAACCTGGGTAACTATTCTAGCCAGTTTTTAAAAATTATTTTTGGGGTACTAACTCTGAGGGAATGTAAGACTCATAATATCCTCCTATAAGTGTTTGTATACAAATGAGACTGGAACACTGTTTGTTAAATAGAAATTTATAGTAGTGGTGTCACACCTATAAAAATATAATCAGAAGAATGTTACTGATAAATTTGCTTCCTTTAGATCATGAGAACTTTGTTTCCAGGATCATGACTTCAGAAGTAAGTATATGAATATAAAGGCTCACAAATAATAAGGAAACAAACAGTATTTCTGGGGTTTATTATTTTTAGATGCTTTCTCACTAAATGAGATATGAATAAGTGTGTATAAATACAGGGACTATTCGGGAAGATAAAGAAATTGATTTAACACAAGCTGTAATGAAGGCTAGTCAGATCTTTTATTTGACTGACATCTGTAGATTTTAGAATGTATTTCCACCACCACAGGTTTACAAAGCTTTGCTAAGACGACTGTGGGTGGGATGCATTTGTAGCTCTTCTTACTCTCTCATGTAACTGTGGTGTAGATGAAAATGAAAATAATGTATGCCCACATAAAAAAAAAATCTGAAAAGTTATAAGCAAAATATGTTTGAAACCTAGTCCTTCCAAAACTGTTGTGATAACCTAGAAGTCTATTACAGGCTATGCATTTGTAGTATATAGAATAGGAGAACTACTGGTAATTATGGGCTTCTAAATTTACGATATTTAGCAATGACATCACACTATAGTGTTAAGCAGATGTGAGTTAAGTATAGAGCACATTTATGGAATGCCAGGGGCCTCTGAATATTACTTACTTATTTATTTATTTATTTACACACCATTGTCATTTAAATGATTATATGTCTAGCATCAAACATTTTGTGTAAAGGTTGCTGTTTACCTATTCATTCTCTACTGAAGGTATGTGCCATCTTCACAATATGGATGTCATTAAAGGTAGAGAATATTCACAAATTATAATTTATCTTGATATTGTTTAAATGATCACCATCTGTTGCTGCAGGTAATACACATTTTCCTGTTTTGTAAGGTATCTTCCAGGATTAGTGACATGCATGTTTTCAGGAACAAGATCAAACAATGTGTGGTTTATGTGGAAAGCAGTGTCTCTCAGTGAGGAATAGTAATAATACAGCCTTGTATGAATGTAATGAAATTCTATATCAAAGTCTTTTGAAAGTTTGACTTTGCCTTGTAATTAGAAGAAAATACAAAATTGTTTTTAATTGTATGGCAAAGAATAGAATGCTAAACATATGCACATTTTTGATTTTAAAGTAGAGTATTTTAAATTTCTTTAGGTAACTCCACCTCTAAAGAGAAGAAATTCACAACCGGTCCCTAAGTTTCAATAGGAGGTGACACAGCAAAGTAAACTTAAAACACAAATTAATATTATAAATTACAAGGCACAAAACAGACAGCTCTGTATATATATATATTTTTTTTTCCTCCCTTTACTTGCATTTCCATCATGTCTTGATGAAGGCCCTTATGACTTCGGCTTCACTAAGTTTCATTTGAAAACAATATAGGAAGCTGAAAAGAAAAATCTCTCTCTCTCTCTCTCTATATATATATATATATATTTTTTTTTTTTAGGAGGTTTGCTTGCATTTCTTGTCAGGAAGAGACACTTCTAGATTATGAAATACTTCTCCAGGTAACTAGGAACTAAATATTTTTAATCTATGACAACATTTACTAACCAACTCTCCAAGGAGCTGTCTTGTTTTCATTATCATATAATTCATTATATTCCTTTCTTCCTTTCTCTTTCTTTCTTTCTTCCTTCCTTCCTTCCTTCCTTCCTTTCTTTCTTTCTTTCTTTCTTTCTTTCCTTCTTTCTTTCTTTCTTTCTTTCTTTCTTTCTTTCTTTCTCTCTCTCTCTCTCTCTCTCTCTCTTTCTCTCTTTCTCTCTCTTTTTCTCCCTTTCTCCCTTTCTTTCTTTCTCTCTTTCCCTCTCTCTTTCTCTCTTTCTTTTTCTTTATTGTGTGAAAATATTTGATTTGTATATGTGTCTCTAAAGAATGAGGCAAAGACAATGTAAGTTTAAAGCCTGTTCCAGTAGGAGTTTCAGTTAAATGTGTGGTTCATGTAGATAAATAGTTCCTTTTCAGGTTATTCATTCACATAGCTAAATTTATTCTCTTTGGACTGTTGTGTTAATGGTAGCTTCAGAATTAAGACAAATAAACTAATTTAATTTTTCATTATAATTATTAATTACTATGCAGTTAATTTATTGACAGTTAATTCAGTTAATTTGAGTTGAGAAAAAATTCTTAAAATAAAGCTGCAAAGATTGGCAATCCTTATTTTTAAATATTTTTTTTATAAATTATTGTTTAATACATCATTTAAAAGAAACTATATAAAAATAAATTGCATTCTTTTTCATTTTAATTGCTTTGAATTGATTTGATCTAGCATCCTCACATTATTTTAAGAATGTGGTATTGGTAGAAGTCTGTCACTGAAAATCCATGGATTTTTTTTTTTTTCTAAATTACTTTCATGTTGGTAAGAGCAGATGACAAATTCAATTATACCTGAGGTACAAGATGTAAGACTGAATTTCTCTGTAACGTGCCCTTGCAAAGGAGTAAGAAGAATTTATCTTTTATACAACCTAGTAATTTAGTCCCCCAAATTTGACAATACAATACCAGAACATTCTTTGCTCATGCTGAAATCAATAGACACAGAAGATTGGTATCATTTAGTCCTATTTAACATCCATCATCCCATATGTCATTGGGTCTGATTCCAAATCAGGTCTTGAAGAAGTTCTTGTGAGTAATGGAAGTTTTATTTTCCAATTCTTATTTACTACTAAGTTTCTGTATTTTAGTCCGTGGTAGTTCAACACAGACTTTAGGGGTCTGGGAGTCCATGCCACTAAGTTATGGAACCACATATACGACTGCTCCCTCTTCTTCTTGATCCATGAATCATATTTCTACCTCCACACTTGTAAAACTGGTACTACCTACTACATAATTGCAGTTTTCCTTTATTAATTGCACTCTGATATCTATGTGACAATGTCAATTTGAACCCACTCAACCTGAAGTGGTATTTTGCTAAAAATACCTGGAAACACTCATTTTGTAAGGCAAAAATAAGTTAAATTTCCATTCCCAGGGTGATTATTTTTTTTATGGCTGTGATCCTAGTCTCGCAGGGCCATCACACTCAAGATAGCAACCTTCATTTGATCATAGGAAAAAGCAGGGATTTCAAACACACCTTTGTATTTTGTGCTTTTGTTAAGCTTATGCATCCCTCATGCATATTGGACTTGCTCTTCTGAATGACACCTGTATTTCAGAACTTTGACTTCCAAGTTAAGCACAAAGTCATCCATCTTGTGCTGGACTAAATGAATTAAACAAGTGATCAAAAGATGGCTTTGGCAGGATAGAAGTAATGTGGTTTAAGGTCTAAACAATTGTGTTATCCCTTCTCTAGATATCTGCCACATGGAATAAATATGAATGTTATATATACCCAATTTAATGTATTAATAATTTATATTATGCAAAAAAATGTTGTGTATTAGTGGACAAATATTTATCAAGGACTATTTTTACTCCATTAACTGCATATCAATCTTTACTTAAAAAAAAAAAAAAAAAGCAATACCACATTAAGAGTAACAAAAACAAAAATAAAAGAAACCTAAACAGACTTTCATTAAAGATCTGAACATGAAATGTTTTTTATTTTGTATATCTATAAGTTACATGAGTAAGGAACGGACCAGAATTAAATGTCTATTCTTTACTTTTTGTAATACATTTTTAGTAAAATGTTGAAAATACTATACTACGTACTTCACATTGTCAAGAAAATCATGACATTTTATTGACTACAATAGGTCAAAAGTCAAGGCCAGAGCCATGATCAAGTTACTACAGTTGAACAGCTGCATATTAGCTGAGATTCAGTGATGTTGTGTGTGCTGGTATCAGCATTTTAATTTAAATTAATTAAGCTTTATTTTTGTCTGGGTAATGTTGAATCCTTTTACATTTGCTGCACTTTTTGATTCTACATAGATATGTTTATTATGTCTGTTAAACTATAGTAACTTGATTGTCTGATGGCATGCTCTAACATAAGGAGGAAGCTATATAATACTTTTAAAATGTTGTGAAAAATATAAAATATTAACCTTAAAAATCAGATTGACTTGACTAACAGGGTTCATTGCTGTGCTCTGGATTCACAAGACTTACCCCTTACATTTGTACTTTATACTTTCTAATCACTTATGAATTTGTCTCCCACCCTGTTCCTCCCAGCCCCTCTAACTATTATTCATTCTTTGTTAATCTGTTCTCTTAAATATAGTTGACTATATTCTACCCCTTCAGCCTCATTGGATCTTCTCTCCACCTAGCTTGGCTGCGCTAAAAAATTTTGTTGCATAAAAAGGAAGGATTCAATAATGTAAAAGCATGAAGTAGAACTAGCTGAAAGAGAAGTAGGGTTGTGTGAACTTTTATAACTCTACAGTTTACTTCACTGAATGATTTTATGTCCCTGATTGTTTCAAATGAAACAGCTGCTGTGAGTTGAATTGCACTTGTAGAAACTAAGCATAGCTTTTCAAGGAGACATGAGAGAGGAATTCCAGGAGATAAGAAAGTAGAGAATGCCTGAGAAATGCTTTGATTTGCTTTAAAGATATCAAGTGCACAGAATGCAATCTGGTGAGGTTTAAATATTTTTTATAAATTTTTATCTAATTTTCAACACATATCAGTTAACAGTTAATGGAATTTTTCTCTTAGGACACCCATCCCTTTGAGGCCAGGCCTTCTGGAAAGGAAGTCAGGTCAAACATACATCACAGCAAAGGAAAATATGACGGCAGGAGAGACTAGTTTCTAATGGGGGGCACTTAATTGAGAGAAAAATACAATACTGCTGAACAACTTACTATGTGAGAATCCTAATGTATAAACAAACCTAATAGACTCACATTTCACCCCAAAAGAAATCCCATTAAAGTTCTGGTTAAAGTTCTGGTTAAAGATCATTAACTTCATAATATGTAAGTCATTAAGTGACTGACATTTAACATCAGCAGTACTTAAGTGCATAATGATTGACACCATTATAGAAAGCAGAGGAAGAATGAGTTATATTAATGCATGAATGGACATTTGGGTTGTCCAATGGGATGTTCTTGGCAGAACTGTCTGTACCAAAATTCATACATGAGAGACCAAATCTGAGAAACAAATTGAAGGCACTAATGCAAAACTGCATACTCTTCTCTTTACTCCCTTATTTATTACTGCTGAACTTTCTATTTCATTACCATTACTGAAAACAAATCATTAATCTATTTAGTAGTGAGACACCAGACTGTCATTCTGCGTTCAGTCTAAAGAAATCTGCAGCTTCATCAAAACTCTTTAAAGTATGTGTATAGATATCTGTGAAATAGAATAGTTTAAATAAGATACTTATGCCTTACTTCTCAATTAATAAAGTATTCCCTGCTTCCTTAAGAAATTTTAATTTTAGCAAATTATTTTAAATTTTGCCTGTTGCCATTCCATTTTCCAATCTTTATTGGTTCAAAGACATAAAGGTAATAAGTATGTTACATTCTTCAGAATGTTTCCTCTGAAGTAAAGCAAACCAGCAAACAAACAGCCGCCTTCTACCTCCCTGTGCCTGCCCTCACCTCCCCCCACCCCAAAAAATAAAAAAAATAATTAAAAAATAATAATTAAAAAAAAAGAGAGAGAGAGAGAAGCCCTGCAGCATAGATATTCCATTACCACAGGAAAAAAAAATTGTTTTTAAGATCCTTTTGTACATAGAACATGGATTAAGGATGTTGACATGGTAACTCCAAGATATATTTACTTTTCTTAAAGGACATAATAGGAAAAATATACTGTGACTGTCTTTATAAGAAAGTGAATGAATAGCTCACCGCTGCTTTTGCTTACTGTTTTAAGAAGAAGCACACTACCTTCAGTACGCTCTACCAAGAGATTGATAGCAGTTCATATGAATGTCAGTTAAGATGAATACAGGTTCTGACTGTGAATTCCAAAAATAAGAAATAAAGTCAAATTATTGCATGATAACCTTCAAGATGTCTCATGCATACCATGAGTTGTTTTGTTTTGTTTTTAATATCTTATTTAAAACAAAATAAACACAGAAACAAGTGATATAAAACATGAAATTATTTTCATTAAATAAACATCAATGAAACTACCTTAATGAAGATTTTTTCTTGGATGAGATAATTCTGTAAGGCACCTTGTGATCAGGACAAGCATGTAAGAGACTTTATCAGCTGATATTGAAGCTTTCTGGAAATTACAAGTAATTCAAATATTAAGAAAATACAAATATATAGTTAAAGCTTTCATATTAATGCTAATATCTCTGATCATAATAGAAAGTGAAAAGTGCTATTGCAGGTAGCAAAATAAAATTTTATAACATATGCAATTTTTCCTTAATTGTTCTTGTTTGTTTATATGTCTTATAAAAATTTTAAAGCAAAATAGCTTATTTCAGTAGGAATACAAATTCTTGTTAGATCAAATGGAAACATAAACAGCATTATCTAACAAAAGCATCACCAGGTTTCCTATTTTCCATCTTTGTTTCTTTGCTTGAAGCTGTAAGAATTCCTACAGCTGTTGTAAAAACTGAGCCAACAAAACAATAATAAAATACAAATTTTATTCTCCCAACTTTTCAGTTATTTACTTATTGACTATTATAAAAATAATAATAATAAAAAGTAGCGTCTACTTTGTCAATTTTTTGTATTGATCTAGCTTTTGTAAAGGAGGAAGTTCATTCAGCAAACTACAAAACTTTCCACATAAGCTTGCTTCTTCTTACAAACTGTGAAAGAAATAGCCACTTTTAAAGAGTGGTTTACTTCAGGTTTTGGACCTCTACTTTAGCATTAAATGAAGTGTACCTTGGAAATGTTCATTTCTTTCAGCTGTTTGGAAAGAGAACCTGAGATGGTCTGTTGTCAAAAATGAGGTAAAATGAATCCCACCCAGACTTTTTATTATTTGAAAGGGTTCTATCAGCTGGTGAAAAATATCAAACTGTGTGATGCTAGAATATTTTTGTAGCATTTGGAAAGAATTTTTAACACTCAAAACAGTTCCATCTTCTCTGCTTTTACTATCACTACTGCATGTATTATTTCATAACAGCTACTCCTTAATTTTATTCCCCTTGTTACTGATATTTGACAGATGACTTTTAGTCAACCCAAGGGAAAAGGGGAAAGAATTGATCAAGAAATCATTTATTCCAAAGAAGATCAAGAAGCTTGCAAGTATTTGCCACATTTAATATTCTATTATCTTGTAATGAACCTCTAATGGACAGATGTAGATGTGCTTGAGAACAGGCATTTCCTACAGGAGTTAGTTCAGGAAATATCCAGCTTGGTACATTTACTGAGTTTTACTAACAGCTGAATGGCAGTAAGAAGACTCAAGTACAAGATATATTTAAGCTTATTTAGTTCTTCCAAAGTTTCAGTTATTACTTCCTTTATTGAATATAGTCTAAAAAATCGAACCACAAAGCATAAGTTATATCTACACCTATTTTTGTGCTCCATAACTCAGATGGGAACTCAAACTGTGCTCCTCAGTAGCACAGTAAAAATATAACAATGTTCACATGATCTCCTTGAGTCAGCAGTGTGCTCTGGAAGCCAGGATGGCCAACTGTATCCTGGGGTGCATCAAGCATGGCATTGCTAGCCAATCAAGGAAAGTGATTGCCTCATTCCACTCTGCACTGGTGCGGCCTCTCCTTGAATACTGTCTGCAGTTTTGAGCACTGCAATATAAAAATGACAGAAAACTAAAAAAGAGTGTCCAAAGGAAGGCTACAAAGTTTCTGAAATCTAGAGGGGAAGATGTATGAGAAACATCTGAAGTCAATTGGAATGTACAGCCTAGAGAAGACATTGAGGGGAGGCATCCTGGAGGTCTTCAGCTTCCTCATGAAGGTCGTCAGAGGGGTAGGTGTTGATCTCTTCTCTCTGGTGACAGCAACAGGACCCAGGGGAATGGAATGAAGTTGCAACAGGAGGTTCAGGCTGGATATTAGGAAAAAATTCTTCACTGAGGTGGTGGATGGTCATTGGGACCAGCAAAGTTGTCATGACAGTGAACTTTATCGAGTTCAAGAAGTGTTTGGACAATGCTTTCATATGCATGGTGTGACTTTTCAGTGCTCTTGTGTGGAGCTGGACCCAGTGATCCTTGTAGATCCCTTCTAACTCAGAATATTCTATGATTCTATGTGACAGTTGATCTACATATATGATAGTTCTAAAGAATATTGTCTCCTTTTAGATTTGAAAACTTTAGCAATACATCAGTTCTTATTTGCATGGTGATCTTGACCTAGTCTGAAAATATAATTCTAAACATGATATTATCAGAGTATCCAGAGTTTATGCCAAGATTTAATGTCCATACTGATTATTTAGCTATTAGTTGCTATTAGTGCACTTGATCACAGTGTGAAGTAGTATCTGGGAACAGATGGAGTTACTGTTTTATGTATCCAGATGTCTGTGGAGAACCTGGACAAATGTTATTAGCTAGTTGTTTATCCTACTAGCATCTTCTTTTTTTGAATGACATATGATTTAGCCTAGGAATACTCCACCAAACAAGTAGCTCATATTTCCAGGCCCTGGAGATGGAATAGCTAATGGTGATAAATAAGATAGCAGTTTATGTGACCCTGGAAAGTAGACCACCACGGATGAGTAGATACTCATCAGGCTCCTACTGCTAATATGTCAACATAGCTGACCACTACAAATTTTCTGATGGATTTGTTTGCTGCTCTGAAAAAATCTTTTGACACCCTGCATAGTAGAGACAGTACTACACAACATATTTCTGTAATACGGGAAAGAATTTTAAGCTAATGTATATTATTACAGCTGCTCTGAAAAGTTTCTGCCTAGAAACTTTGGAGTGAAGGAGTAGGGTAAAGGCAGAGTATGGAAGGGGTAAGGAATATGCACCACTAAATGACAATAATGGGTGTTTTAGAGCTCTGTACCTTTAATTATTATAACTTACATTTCTCTCCATTCCTTTTTCCTTTATCAGTTTCCTATCATCCACTATTGAAGCAGATGAATATTTAATTATAAACCTATGTACTCAGGGGAAGTATAGATAAAGATAGAAACCTTTCAATTAGTCATTCACTGTTTCCTTGACACTGAAATATTGTTTCCTGCAGTGTCTTTGTCCAGACAAATTTTAAGTGCCCTACATGCTTTGGCCTCCATACTTTTCTTAGCAGGCATTTTGACAACATAATCACACCTCAATGTCAGAAAGTTTATACAGACATTCAAATGAACTATCCCTCCTTAGCTTTAATTCCTGCCATCTTATACCCTGATACCACCATAAGTAATTCCTGCTCTATTGGTGTATGTACCCTCCAAAGGCTTTAGATGACAATGTCTCCTCTTTTAGCTGAAAATCTAATTATGTGTGTAACGCTCAAGCAAATGAATTGTTACTTAATCCCTGAACTTATTTTTTCTTGGAACTCAGTATTTCTGCAGCCATGTCTGCATTAGCTATTGGAATGACACCATAGGAATTAACATGTACAACAAAACAATATAGATATTCACAATATATTTGTTGTCAAGCAACACTTCAGAATGACTCTGGTCATGCAGACTTGAAACCCATGAGTTTAAATCCATCTTCCTGTCCAGAATTTGGTAAAAGTAACCAGCACAGTTGTGTGTTTTAATGTCTGCTATACAAACCAAAGAGCATTAAGCGAGGATGACTGAGATATCTTTTTCAAAGTACACTCCTATCTAATCTAAGACAGCGATGTAGATACAGCCCATTCCAAAGCACCTAAATTTGAATTCAAATCATGACTGAAACAGAAATACATGTCACAAATTAGATGGTACATTTACTTTATGATTTCTTATCTCTGCAGCTCAAAGTGCCCTTGTAACAATTCACTATGGCCACTGGAAAGGCCAAATTCCAATTGAAATTGCTATTCCCTATCCCATGGGCTTTTTCATTTTTACTGTTTTGCAAGATTTCATTTTTATTTAGTACCCTTGCTATAGGTTACATATTCTCAAATGTATTCAGTTACATATTCTTTGATCTGAATCTTGTATAAATGTTAAGTTTTCTAGTAATGGTAAGGATAATTAGCCACTGAAACAATATACCTAGGGTTGTGATAAATTCTCTAAAATGTGAAGTTTTTAAATTGAGATTTGATTTATATTTCAAATAGAGGTCCTTGCACATCCTGAAGTTATGGGTTTGATGCAGAAATCACTTAAAATTCTATGGCTTGTACTGTGCAGGAGGTCAGACTACATGATTATTATAGTTCCTGCTGGTCTTAAAACTTATGGAACTGTGAAACATTTTGGTATTTTATGTGTATATTACTAATTCTCTATCTCTTTCTGTATTATTTCTCTTTCCTTGGAGGTTTCCATAACACCTCCCAAATGAATTTAATATTATCTTGAAATTTCATTTATATGCTGTAAATTCAGCTGAATACATTGTCATTTGTCAGTGTACTGTTTGTGGTCCTTCAGCAAGTTTTTATTTTCTGTGACAGTGTTCATACCCATGCCAATTTGAATTAATTTTGTGAGTAGAATTTCATTTGACAATATATCAAATGTTTTAATAAAAACTGGATATATTACATCTACTTCATTCTCCTCGTCAACTGGTTTTGTCACTTTATCAAAACAAAGTATTCATGTTTGTCTAGAATGATTTGTTCTTTGTAAAGTTACTTCTAATACTGATTGTGCTAAAGGGTGTTATACATGTTTCTTTACAAAGTGAAGCCTTTAAAAATGTAAAATAAGATGAACCTCATCCTAATTTGTAAATTTGCAATATATTCATACTTTTTTCTTACTCGCCTCCCACAGCTGACACATGCAATATTTCTCTGAGTTCCTAAAATATTCAGTAATGGTCACTGTCCATAAAAATTGTCAGAGGTTTACCTTGATTCAGTTTGTGTAAAAAGGTAGTGTGAGTAGCACATACATTGTAACAAGGTAGTAGTGTATTACATATAGTTTCTTTCAGATTGTGGCACAACAGAATCATGGAACTAATGCTGAATATAGCTGCCTTATGAGAATATTTTCAGACACAAACTCCACCTCTCATACTCCTGAATTCACAATAAACCAGAGGTCTGGACTTTCCCAGGTTCTCTGACTATCCCTGAATCTCTGCAATTGACTGTATGAAAGATCATTCTCATCTCTCTCTGCCTTGTTTGCTTAGTTCCCTCAGTTGCCTCTGTGAGATTTGTTGGTCATGTATCTAATCTCCTTCAGGGACTGTCCCTTCAACAATCTGTGCAGCATCATACATAAAAAATACCCAAGTAAACTAGTGAACTGAGATTTCATTTTCTATTTTTATTTTATAGAACAGCATTCAAAATAGGAATCTGTCATGTGCTGAGTTTTTAAGCCTTTAATAGCTTGGACAGAATATGGGAAATCATCTTTCTTAAATATATTTTTTTTCTCAGTTTGTACCTATTTCAGTAAGTCTATTACCATACATAGGCACCATTCCAGATAAAGGATAAGGTGTTATTTTGTACATCACAAGAGCCTACCAGGTTCAGATCTCTAAATATCCAGGTGAATATTTACTTTGGCTGAATTTTGTTCTTGTTAATAGCAATAGGAATATTCTATTGATTTAAAGGATTGCTCTGGTTTTGGCTGAGATATGATTAATTTTCTTCATAGTAGTAGCTGCTATGGTGCTGTTTGGATTGGTGTTTTGGATTTAAGATGAAAATAATGCTGATAACAGATTGATGTTTCAGTTGTTGCAGAGCAGAACTGGAAGCTAGGAGGGAACAGAACCAGGACAGTTGACCTAAACTGGCCAAAGGGATATTCCATACCATATGACATCATGCTGAACAATAAATTGGGGTGAATTGGCTGGGAGGGCTGAAGTTGCTCGGGTATGGGATGGGCATCTGTGGTGGTTTGACCTTGCTAGGCAGCTGAACTCTACCACAACCGCCCTCTCACTCCCCCTCCTCCTCAGAGGAGGGGAAGAAGTAAGGGAAAGAACAACTCACAGGTTGAGATAAGGATAATTTAATTAAAAGGAAAAATAATTATTAAGGAAAGATTATTATTAATTAAAAAAATTAACTAAAGAGAAAAAAGGGAAAGGGGAAAAGGGAGGGAAAAAAAAAAAACAAAAACAAAAAACAAAACTGAAGGCTGTGTGGAAGTGCAGAGGAAAGAAATTACTCTCTACTTCCCACAAATGAGCAATGCTTGACCACGTCCTTGAAGCAGGGCCTCAACACACATAGGAGGACAGACATTTTCACAACAAGAGCCCACCCCTCCCCTCTTTGTACTTTTTCCACCTTTTATTGCTGAGTGTGACATCATATGGTATGGAATATCCCTTTGGTTGGTTTAGGTCAGCTGCCCTGGTGATGTTCCTTTCCCATTTTTTGCCTACCCTCAGCCTGCTGACTCTGGGAGGGTTAGAGAGAGTCCTGATGCTGTTCCAGCACTGCTCAGCAGCAGATACAACACTGGTGTGATAGCAATGCTGTTCCAGCTACATGTGCAGAGCACAGCACTGTATGGGCTGCTGCAGGGAAACTTAACTTCCCAGACAGACCCAGTACAGCATCATTACATTGTTTTATATATCTCAATGCACAAGTTTTACCTTTTTTTCCAATTCTGTACCCCATCCCAACATGTGAGGAATGTGTGGTGCTTAGCTGCCTGCCAGGTCTTTCTGGCACCCAAAATGGGGCACAACATGGTGAGATAATGAGAGATCTGACTAGAGTGTTAAAACAAATTTCTTATAAATAAATATATATATATATATAAGTTTAATATTTGCCGGTCACAATGTTGATTTTGATTTTTATTCTTTCAGAGTTATTGTAGTTGTTCCCAGAGTTGTATTATGGAACATTTTACTTGTTGTTTATGCTCCTTGCAGTGATATTTATCATCTCTGGGAGCTTGTTTAAGGTAATTATTTCGCTGTACAGTCTAATACTGGCTTATGATGTTGAACCAGAGATGATGCTGAACTGGCTGAACCAGAGAACCAACCCATTCTGGTATCAGTCACCCCTATACACAATAAAACACAGTGGAAGCAAAAGTCAGCTCACTTAGTAAGGGAAGAAACTTCTACTAAGAAGAGGAAAGAAGAAGAGGTGAAAAAGGAACCATCATGAGATCAGGAGGAGGAATAGGCAGATCTCGTAAGTGTGGCAGTAACCACTCAATCCCTATCCCTGAGTGAGGGAAGGGAAGGGAAGGGAAGGGAAGGGAAGGGAAGGGAAGGGAAGGGAAGGGAAGGGAAGGGAAGGGAAGGGAAGGGAAGGGAAGGGAAGGGAAGGGAAGGGAAGGGAAGGGAAGGGAAGGGAAGGGAAGGGAAGGGAAGGGAAGGGAAGGGAAGGGAAGGGAAGGGAAGGGAAGGGAAGGGAAGGGAAGGGAAGGGAAGGGAAGGGAAGGGAAGGGAAGGGAAGGGAAGGGAAGGGAAGGGAAGGGAAGGGAAGGGAAGGGAAGGGATCCATCCTTTTTTTAAGACTCCTTTAAGTACTGAAAGGCTGCAATGAATTATCCCCAGAGCTTTCTCTTCTCTGGGCTCAACATGCCCAGGTCTCTCAACTTTTTTTTTTTTTTTTTTTTCCATAAGAGAGGTGCTCCAACCTTCTTATCATCTTTGTGGACCTCCTCTAGACTTGCTCTAACAGGTCCACAACGTTCCAGTTTCCAGTGGACAGTTCTCCAGACAGAGCAGAAGGACTGATCTTACTGCTGAACTTAGCAAAGGGACTTCTGATTTGCATTTACAAGAAATGAGTAACAAATGCTGTAACCAAGACTAGAGGGATCCTGCCTCCAGCCAGGAAGAAGGGAGGGACAACCAAGTTTATTGGACTGTGGGGATTATATGGCCTGGCACATCAGACCCACAGAAGAGGTCTAGTGGACACTGGTGCACAGTGTACCCTAATGTCATCAAACTATAAAGGGGCACACCCCATTTGTATTTCTGGAGTGACAAGGGGATCTCAACAGTTAAATCTATTAGAGGCCAAAGAAAGCCTAGCTGTGAATGAGCAGCAAAAGCAACCCACTGTAACTGGCCCAGAGGCCCTGTGCATCCTTGGCATAGACTACGTCAGGAGAAGATATTTCAAGGACCCAAAAGAATACTGGTGGGCTTTAGGTATACCTGCCTTGGAAACAGAGGAAAATCAAGAGCTGTCTACCTTCTCTGGTCTCTCAAATAACCCTTCTGTTGTGGGGTTGCTGAGGGTCAAAGAACAGCACATGCTAATTGCTACCACAACAGCACACCAGCTGCAGCATCACACCAGCCAAGACTCCCTGACTGCCACCCAAAGGCTGTTTCATTGACTGGAGAGCCATGGAGTTATCAGCAAGATTCACTCACCCATACAGCCAGTATGAAAGAGATGGAGAGTGGAAGCTAACAATGAATTATTGTGGCCACAAGTTTTACCTTTTTTTCTGATTCTCTTCCTCATCCCACTGTGAGCAAATAGCTGTGTGGTGCTTAGCTGCCTGCCAGGTTAAACTACAACAGGTTTGCAAGAACAGACCTCATTTTAATATAATTTAATGTTAAAGGAAAATGTTTTCTTACTTATAGACTTCAGAGAGGTTCAGTGAGATAAATGAGTTTCACTAGGATGATGAAGGCAATTAGCTATAATTTAACTATGAGATGTTGGTTCCCAACACTGTAGGCATCTGTAGTGTATGAGAATGGCCACCTGCACCCTACACTGTAGCCCTAAAATTGAGGGTCAGTGTGTGCATGTGGAAGGACTATTCCTAGTGTGCATAGTGAGTTTCGTGAGAGGATGTGAGCACTTCTAAACTGGTGAAACTTCAAGGGAAAAATATAAAAATAAAAAGGATGCCATTCATACCCAGGAGTAAGTATGCAGGCTAAAGTTTATGAGAAAGAACATAGCTTGCAGCTTCCTTGATTTCATTTGATGTTGGGATCTGCTTTTTCAGTTCCTTTTTTAAAGTAGTGTGAGTTTCAGTTTGATATGAAGACCGAGCAGAGAGAAACTGCTATTTTTTTTTTTACTATCTTATAAATTCTTTTACTGAATTAGGTAAATAACCCTATCTTACTGTTTTATTTTTATGACTCTTACTTTCAGAACAGGATTTGATTTTATATAGAAACTATGTTTGTCATCTAGTTCTTCAGGGTCTTTTCTAATTAATTCCTTAAATAAGTCCTCCATCCTTCCAGAATCTATTTTTCAGAAAGCTTTCTCAACAGAATTTTCCTTGGGGTGCAGTTTGATGACTTCCATATTAGATTTTTTTTCTGCAAAATCTTTCTTAGTAGAAGAATAGAGTCTGAAAGAGTCTGAAAAATCTCTATGTTGTCAGAGTGCAAGCTCTTCTTCTAGGTCTACACTATGGAGTTACCTAAGAGATGACCAGCTAAAATGACCAAAGACTTAGAACTGTTTAATCCTCTTTTGGTACTGGAGTGCACAGCTGTATTGAGATGACCTAGTTTTAGCATGCACTTTTGCCATTCCAGTTAAAATTTCATTCACAGGACTACTGCAAGAATCCCAGATTAGATAAGATAGTTAGCTGAGAATGGCTGGAATCCTCTGTGCTCAAGTTAAATTACGTGTGACAAACTACACTTGTACTAAAATGTATGTGAATGAAAGGATAAACTATAACATAGTCTGGAAAGGTATCTCATGGAGTGGAGTGTGTCCAAAGAAGGGCAATGAAGCTGATGGAGCATCTAGAAAACATTATGAGGAGTGGCTGAGGTAAATGGGGTTATTTAGCCTAAAGAGAAGGAGGCTCAGGGGACACCTTATTGCTCTCTACAACTACCTCAAAGGAGGTTGTAGCAGAGTGGGGGTCGGTCTCTTCTCCCAAGCAATAAGCAATAGAAGACAAGAGGAAATGGCTTCAGGTTGCATCAGGGGAGGTTTAAGTTGAATATTAGGAAAAATAAGTTTTTTTCTCTGAAAGGGTTGTGAAGCATTGGAACAGGATGCTCAGGGAAGCAACTGAGTCACCATCCCTGAAGGTATTCAAAAGACATGTAGATGTAGTGCTTAACATTTGGACTTGATGATCTTAGAGGTCTTTTCCAAATTAAATGAGTCTATGAATTCATGATTCTATGACTTGAGGTGAAATGTTTCTTCATTGTGCAGATTATTATTTTATTTTCAGCAATAAGGTACTATGAATAGAGTGGAGCATACAAGGATCCTGAGGTACTGTAGTATTGGCTAGACACCTATATTTTGTTTCAAAGTGTTTTTCTTCAGAGCTGTTTCAGATGCACAGCAATCAGTCCTCCAAAGAGATGTTTTTCTTTAGACCTCTGGGATTTCTGTACTTGTGTTGTGACTGCAGTCATGATTCAGAATTCTACTAGTCCTCTGGTGCAGAAGCCAGATCAAGTCAAGGTCACCAATATATTAGCTGGAGGAGCAAGGCAAAGACCCTCTGCTCCCTCTACAATGCCAGTAGAAAAGGGCAAAAGAGAAGCTGTGAAAGAGTGACCATCTTCTTTAGTCAGCTCCCGGGGCAGAGTTGCCATGTACTGCCTATTTTCCCCATTCCCAATCCCTTGGTTTTGGCTAGGTGCAGGATTAGGAGCAAGACCCTTGAAACCAGAGCTTCTATTGGAAACAGAAGTTCCATGTGCTGGGGGTTTGTAGGACAGGACCTGTAATTTGCTCAATTATTAGCATAAAGAAAACCAAAGGGGACCTGAATAACAGCAATTCTTAACCAAGCACATTTGCACTTCATGTGAAACCCTGTATGATTTATTAGGATCACACCCCCTCCTTCTCCAGGATCTAAACCAATTTGTGTAGCTTAAATCAAGTATTAAATGTATAACTAGGAGATAAAATCACAAACCCAGATCTAATTGGTATAACTTATATTAAGTTTTACATTTATTGCTTGGAGATAAAATTTGGATAGAATAACTATTACAACAGAATTAAGGAAAAGAAAATAGATATAGTGGGGTACCTAAATTAACTTTTATTTAAAACACATGTCTGATAGAGGCAGGAGTCTGCAGAAAACATCTGATACTAGTGCACTGTAATCCCCATTTACCAGAGCAACACCATTCTGGGTTGTGGGGAGAAAATATTAAATCCTAAATCTGATACTGATTTGGGAAAAATATATAAAGACATAGGAAGTTCATTTGACTATGCATGCAATTTATATGTACAGAACACTACAAGAATTAGACTCCCAAGATTTTTTTAACAGAAATTTTAATAAAGGTTTAAAAGATGCAGTCTAATAGAAGCAAAACAGCAGGGAGAGATAAGCTGATAAACAAAAATGCTTCGAAGAATACAAATATTTGAGGAGACAAAGAACAAAGAAAGTAAAACTAGAAATTCCAACTTGAAACACTGTAGTTTGTTTTCACTTCCAGTATAATAGACATTGTGTTGCATTTTTCATGTTCTCATTCTCAGTACATCCCTTCTATCTCCTTATACAACTTTATAGTAGGAAATATTAGGAATATTGTTTTTCTACCACATATTCTTGCTGAAGAATTCAACAATTTTAATCAATAGAGATGATTTGTTATTTTGTGATTTAGGGAATAATTTAGGTTGGTAGGGACTTCTGGACACCAAATGGTGTAATGGTGACTGAAAGCAAGACTTTGGAGTTAAATGATGTTTCTTAGAGCCTTGTGCAGTCAAGTTTTTAATCTGTTAAAAGAGGCAACCTCTCTAAGCAAGTGTTTTGCAAGTTCTTCTACTGTCAGACCATATGGATTTATTTTTTTTTCCTTAATATTTAAAACAAATTTCCTTTTCTGCAACTTGTGTTCATTGTCCTTTCATTGTGCACTTCTGAGAAGAATCTGGCATTGACTTCTCTCTAACCACTGATTAGGTAGTAGATCTACATTGAATACCTCCCCTTAGTCTTTTCTTTCAGATGTTAACACAAGCCCTATTACTTCTTAAAAGTAAAACTGTTTTGGTCACTCAGAATTTACAGAAGGCTTAAAGTAGAACAGAACTGTAAAAAACAAGGAGAAAATAAAAGGCAAATGGATATTTTTCCCCAAGTTCTCTGGCTTTGATTTGTAAAAATAAAAATGTTCCTGTGTTTTGGCAAACGTTTTTGTGCAAAGCTGCCAGAAATCCCTTTCTCAGCTCTCCAAAACAAGGTGAAATATCAGCGTGAGCTGCAGAAGTCTGAGGAGAAAGGCATAGGAGACAGGCTCAGGCACAAATATAAGAGTCCAAAATTACCCAGCTCTTCATATGAATGAGAAAATTTCTTAAATGAGCATTTTAATTTCTAGAAAACTGCAATCTTGGATAGCAGTTTTTGCTCAGATGATCACATACTGATTGCTGCCTGAAAATTTCCATCCTGAGTTGTTCTGTTTAACATACATCATGCCTGTTCAGTGACCTCTGTCACTGCGTATGTCTTATTCCCATACTGCTCAACATAGGTGTTAATTATTCTATGATTTTAAGTATTTTCACTTGTGCAAATACTCTCTGATTCCTGCTAGATCCCACTAAAAGTATCAGGCATTCTGTGTTCTGCCATTTCTAACACTGTTTAGGTCTGGAACTTGCAGGAATTTCCATAAAACAACATTAGCAATACTTTTCTCTCATTATACTAACAGAGGTTTAGATAACCAAAATATCCTCCATATTGAAGGGAGATTACCCACATGTGAGTAAAGTCAGATGAGACTAGTCCTAGCTTTAAGATTAGCCTTTGCCATCCTTATTTTCAGAATTCCAAAAGAGAATTGTAGTAGTAAAAGATGTTAATCTCCTGAATTAAGGCAGTCAACTCCAGCAATTTTAATGGATGACAGTCACCACCAGACATTTGTTGCACAGCCTATGAAGCAAGTTATCACTGGTGACAGAAAAAAAAATAAAAAAAATACATGGGTGTTTTGCATTATGCTCTGAATTTCTGAACCAGATTCTGCTTTTTTCCAGTGGGTGTACATTTAGTATCACTGCTGTACATTTGCTCTTGCACCTAATATCCTTAACTTGCAATTAATTTGCTGTGCAAAATGAAATGCCATTGCTGTTGCTTCTTTTCCTAATGCTGAAATTCTATCCTTCAAAAACTGTCTATAAAGTCATAGTTCTAGGGGAAACACAAATCTTTAATGCCTTTTTGGTATCCCTTTAATGCCTCTGTTTGTCTGACAAAACTTCACCCCTCCCTAGTACATATTTCACGGCCATACTGCCCTTATTCCTCCTCAGCCCCCATGATGCAGGTATGTTAAAACCAGTCAGCCCATTTGGTTTAACCTCTACACCTTTTTTCTCAAAAGGGTTGCACCAAAAATCTACATAAAAAAAAAAAAATATTTATTTACTGAAGAGTACATCCTGCAAAAGAGAGGATTAAAAAGAAGCTTACAGCCACATACACAGTGGCCATCCATTCCAAGGATCTGAGATTGGTTCCTGTAAGGACTGGAAAGAGCAGGTACACTTAAATAAAATAAAATAAAATAAAAATAAAATAAAATAAAATAAATAAAATAAAATAAAATAAAATAAATAAAATAATAAAATAAAATAAAATAAAATAAAATAAAATAAAATAAAATAAAATAAAATAAAATAAAATAATAAATAAATAATCCATCTCTCTGTCATTCTTTCTTTGAGGACCTTTTCTGACCACTCAGTTCTTTCTAGGTTTACAGTCTTCACCTGCCTGATGGCAAGTAGATGAGCTGAAAACAAGTAATACGCCTGGTCACTATCTACAAATTCTATTTCAAAGCTAAGTATTTTAGCTGTAGAGCAAGACATTCACAGATCAAACAGTCTACTCTAAAGTGCATAAAAAGTGGGAAAAAATATAATATATATATATATATATATATACACTGAATACCTGGTTTAATTAGTACATTTCTGTTGAATTCAGCAGAGATATAAGTATTTGGTAATATTGCTAAAATTAATCTTTATCCCTTTGTTAGCCACAAAAGTAAAACATTTGCTATATGATTTAAGGTTCTTTATATGTTCCCTTTTAATTTGTTCCATTTCTCTAACTCTTATTGGATTGTAAAGCCTTTGACTCAGTCTCTGTAACTCTTCTAAGGCACTGCAATAAGTTGGGAGATCACAAAATACGGAAATTAGTATTCTGACTTTCAAGTATTCATCAATGAATACTTCAAACTGAGATTAAATAAATACTAAGAAATAATAAATCACTTTTATGTTCATATATATCATAAAATAAATTAAACTAATTCTTCCCAGAGATATATCAGAGCAGTTATATTGCTTATAGGAATTAACACTGATATATGTAGCCTAGTACTGTTTTACTTCCTTTGTCTTCAATATGATCTGTCCATTGGGTTAACAGTTAGTTTCATATATTCATTACACTGAATATTGTTTTGTTTTATTTTTTCGATTTTTTATAAGTTATCAGTTACTCGCATCTAATAAGCTTGCCTTTTCACAGCTGAAAGACATATAAACAAGATACAACTGTAAAATTTTACTGAGCAACTACCTTTACTATTTTTACATTGTTCAAATCATTATTAAGTATGAACCTTTTTTTTTTATTTTTTGCTTTCACTTTAATATTATATTCAATTAATATTCAATATTAATTAGGAAAAAATATAACAAATTGATCAATTATCTTTCTTGGCTGTAGACCCAAACAAATAACAAGAACTCTGTATTATATCATATCTGATTTTCCAGATTAATAAAAACATTTATCTTAAAGTCTATTAGTAGGCTATTAGTCTATTAGTCAGTAGGCTATTTAGGAAAACCCTGACAGTATAGCAAACTAAGGTAAATAATTGATATAGATTTTAGAAGTCTATGGAGAAGGACAGAAAAGAAGAAAAGCTAACAAAAATATTTGTAATAGTGGCAAATTATCATAAAAATCATATGATATTAGAAATTCTGTGGATCAGACTTTAATGATTAGGTGCAATGACACCATCAATATTTCTTCACTGTGTCCTTTCCCTCCTCAGACTGTTCACTGCCACCTGTCATCAGCTGTACATAGAATGAAAACCTCCTTTGATAGTGGTCATCTAGTCATACTATGTTTGTCATGTTTAGAATAGAGGTTTCCCAAACTAAAGTAAAACCTGAAAGAGCAAAGAATAGAAGATCCAAAAAAAATATGTTCTGTTAAATTAGAGCAATTCAGAATTATTGAACTATTGAACCCTATTATCCAAGTGACAGTCTAAGTAGAGGCCTCAATTAATACAGATATTTCCTTTACTATGTACACAAATTTGTGGATGTTTTGTTTTTCTTTGTTTTGTTGTTGTTGTTGTTGCTTTGGGATTTGTTTGTTTTTATTTTGTTTGTTTGTTTTTAATTAGACATAAAAATTGATTGTCCTCCCACCCAAAAAAAAAAAAGCATGCAAAAGTGTATATAAAATTGTATATGTAAACACACAAAGTTACGTAACCTATTTTATATATTATGTATATAGTGACTATATGTTTCACTTATCCAAGTACATGAAGAACTGTGATCACAATAAATTGTAGGTAAACAATCTTCAGCTTTTGTAAGTCAGGATATGAAGGAATAGCTTCAAGAACTACTGTAGAAGGACTATATTTCATGACAGCAGTTTCAGTGGAATTAAAAAATGTAATGAGTTAAAGTGGAATGGGAAAAAAAGTTGAGTATGAGATTTTTCAGTCATTTCTTTTCACGGTAACAGTAAGATAACTTTTCAGGATACAATTTCTCTAGTGGGTTAAAAAGCAAACAAACAAACAAAAAGAAATAAATACTAGGAATATGACATGAAGAAAAATTACAAAAGGACAGAAAATTAGAAAAATCACAGCCTCTGTGTTCCTCTTACCAGACCCCCGGTTCAAAAACCTCTGAAAGAACAGACAATGACATAAAAATAATAAAAATAAATAAAATAAAATAAAATAAAATAAAGCCTTCTAAATAGAAAACTGTTGTTATATCTAAAAGAACTTTAGAAAATTTCAGAATTCAGCTGCATCCCCATCTCTGGTTACTAATATTTTTAGCACCTATCACTCTTCTAAATATCTATCAAATTTTATTTCTTATTGAGAGCTATAATATCTGCTTACCAAAAAACAAGACAAGTCTTTGTGTATATTATTAATTATGAGAGGCAAAAACATTTTCTCTATTAATGATCTTTTTAAACAGCCACTAAAACATTGTGAGTACTTCTAAAGAGCACTTCCTTTTTTTGTTTGTTTGTTTATTTTTTAAGAACAAGAAAGGAAGATAGGAACAAGGTACTTATTATAATAAAATAATGGAATTAATATTAAGAGGAAGACTCAATTATAGTGGAAAACCAATAAATTTATGAAATAAACAATGAAGTCTTTTGCAGAACTAATGGAAATTGTTTGACATTGATAGAAGATGAAGCAGATGAGCTGCAGAGAAAATGAAATGTGTTTGGATTCTATTGTGGAATTAGTTCATTTTATAATAGCATATTTACAAAAAGTATTTTGGTCAAATATTCACTAATTTTTTTCTCAATCCTGGCTTTCAAATGAATTCAATTAATTTTATTCTGTCCACATTGTTCACTGAATATGGAAACAATTTGTCCATTCAGAATTATTCACTGATATGAATCAAGTATTCTTAATTTATCTTTCATAATTTAGCCAAGAGTAATTCAAACATGCTTGGAACATAAACTAATTGAAAGATTACAAACAGGAGCAGAATACACTTCAAACCATAAGCTTGACAGAAAGTCTTCAGTAATATATTGATAAGATTTGTCTGTCCATCTGATTACAGCACCATTCCAGTGAGCAACAATCTTTCTACTGAGACCCTCTGAAATGGGGTCAAGGCTCATCTGGAGTCTTAATTCCCCTTTACCAGCACTGGAGTAACACCTGCAGTGTGTTGAGTGAACATGGTTACTGTCATAGCTTTTAACCATAGCAAGTTAATATAACAAACATTTATTTTACTGAACAGAACTAACATGACTTGAAAATCTGAATGCAAGGTCAGCTCTTAAGCTGTTGTAAACCCATTGTTCCTTCTGATTATGGATCAGCTATTCCAATTTATACTTGCAGTCTGTCCCTATCAGGCACAAAGTAGAAATCAAAATATCCACCCCATATATGGGAATCTTGTCTCATGTTTTGTTTGTATGTATCAGTGTATACATGTATGCACACACATTTGCATACATATGTTTATGTAAAATTAGAGATGCAAATAAACATGGATAAACAGGCACATATATGTACTTTTGAAAGCATCATTCAAAGCATGTGGAACATTTAAAAATATATTTGGTAATCCTAATGAGTACTAGAAAGAGAAAGAAGCTCTAAAAGACTTTACTGTTTTTGCATTATAGATTATGCTTAAACTGCAGTGCACATAAAGCTGTGGAAACCTCTGCATTGTACGTACAGTTGACAGTTTATTAGTTAGATATTTATGATGCTCTGATTACAGAGTGAGTGCAGTACCATAAAACCCTGATTAGCAGGTGGCTCAGAAGGACAATGTGGAGAACCTATGAACTGAATATGCTGATAAGAAGTACCTGATAAGAAATTAAGCTGGTAAGTATAGTAGTACGCTAAAATCCCATCCTGATGGTGAGGTTTTACATGAGAACTAAATTACTGACCAGAGCAGAGCCATTCTTCTGCTAGCAATACAGAGGGAATGGCTAAATTTAGGGCAAGTAGGTTTAGAGGTAGTCTGCAGTTTGTATAACAGCTGTTGGGAGTACTGCAGCCCAAATCCAAGCTTGTAGACAAGTATATCTGGCCATAGAATCATAGAATATCCGGAGTTGGAAGAAACCCATAAGGATTATCGAGGCCAAATCCTGGCACCGCACAGGTCTACCCAACATTTTAGACCATATGACTAAGTGCACAGTCCAAATGCTTCTTAAATTCAGACAGGCTTGGTGCAGTGACTACTTCACTGGGGAGCCTGTTCCAGTGTGCGACCACCCTTTCAGTGAAGAACCTCTTTCTGATGTCTAGCCTAAACCTCCCCTGCCTCAGCTTGACACCATTGCTGCGGGTCCTGTCACTGGTGATTAAGGAGAATAGGTCAGCACCTGCCCCTCCACTCCCCCTCGCGAGGAAGTTGTAGACTGCGATGAGGTCCCCCCTCAGCCTCCTCTTCCCCAGGCTGAACAGGCCCAGTGACCTCAGCCACTCCTCATACGTCTTCCCCTCTAGGCCCTTCATCATCTTCGTCACCCTCCTCTGGACACTCTCCAACAGTTTTACATCCTTTTTGTACTGTGGTGCCCAGAACTGCACACAGTACTCGAGGTGAGGCTGCACCAGCGCAGAGTAGAGTGGGACAATCACTTCCCTCGACCGATTAGCAATGCTGTGCTTGATGCACCGCAGGATACGGTTGGCCCTCCTGGCTGCCAGGGCACACTGCTGGCTCATATTCAACTTGCTGTCAACCACAACCCCCAGATCCCTCTCCGCGGGGCTGCTCTCCAGCATCTCGTCGCCCAGTCTGTAGGTATAGCCAGGGTTGTCCCGTCCCAGGTGCAGGACCCGGCACTTGCTCTTATTGAACTTCATGCGGTTGGTGATCGCCCAGCTCTCCAGTCTGTCCAGATCTCTCTGCAAGGCCTTTCCACCCTCAGGCATGATCTAGTAGCTGGAATTTTCTGTGAAGCATTGGTACCTTCAGCTGCTACAGCAAGAGCTGGAGAGAGTTTGCTGTTTACTTTGATGTTATTGTATTGCTGAAACAGGAGATGGTGAGCTCATTGCACAAATTCTATACCACCCGGAAAGCAAAGATTTCTGTCTCCGATGTTTCCTTATAGTGAAAATCTTCAGGTCTTCATAATCTGTCAAGTATCCCTATGGACACTCTGAAGTCTTCTGTTTCTCTGCTGTCTTCAGCTTAGGAGGTACATTTACTTTGAAGTTTTATTTTGAAGTTACACATGAAATCATCCATTAAATGTCATTTTTTTCCCCAATGGATTTTATTTTTTCTCCCTTAAAATGCATTTTTCTGCATGCATATGTGTGCTATGCCTTTAATTCTATGTCCAGGATTACTTTTATTTCATATTTTAATATTAATTGGCCTGCAATTATGTTTTTGAAGAATGAACTCTATTCCCAATCTTGATATAAAAAAGTACAGCTACTTTGTGGAAGAGTTACTCACAAACAGTTAACACTAGCATAAATGGCAGTGGGCTGGGATTTATGCTATGACAAAAACTTATGACTAACTGACACTAGTAGACTCAAGCTTCTTTTTGAAAGCTTGGCATTCTGACTTTTCGTACATCCTGAATAGGAAGCCATACTTCTGGATTCCTCTGTAAGTATACAAAAGTTAGATGCTACAGTGTATAATTTTTAGTTGTCTGTAGCTTTTATTTTGTCTAGCATTTACAGTCCTCCTCTGCCTCTCCCTGTTGTGCCTTCGAACTAATTTCTAATTTGACAATGAAACATTCTGGCTTGTGAGAGTTTTTTTGGCAAGTATTCATTGTTTTAGCATCACAGATCTCAAGGTTGCTGTGTACATAGGGGGAAAATTCATTTCTTTATCTTACTGCCTGCTTTATACCATTACTTTTGGTAGCTTTCATTATTTTAATCTTACCATTTTAGGATTTTCCTGTGTAAGGTATTGCCTACTACCAGCTCAGCTGACATTGTCGGTATGCTAAAGCCCAGTAGATAGATTATTTTCAGGTATTTCTGCAGAATTTCTGCATATGTGTTCAGGTTAGTAGGAGCAAGCTTCTGAATGTCCAAATATCCTAGACTAATAGTTACTGTAAAAGCACATACCAACTACAAAATATGCAGAGCAGATGCCTGGTCTGTCCTGGCACTGAATTTGCTGTGCTCACATTACATGGAAACACAGTTTTGCTCAGAAAATGTTGTCAATAAATCTGGAACAACTATCTTAATTTCAAATGCTGGAAAGTATTTCTTAGACTGCATTTCCATCCTTCTGTATGCTGAACTCCCATTCTGGATTAAGTACTGTGCCCTAAAAGCAATGACCAAAGGCCAAAGGACACAGTACAGTGAATTGCAGAGATAACTTCCTTCACAATGAAGTGCATCACATCCATCCTAAATTTTATATACTGCTTCCAATATCTAAACTAATTAGGCTAGTTCTGTGCTAACCTCTACAGTGTCACAAAGATGTGGTGGGCATGCAGAAACACAATTTAAGTTCAAAGACTTCTGTAACATTATGAATCCACTGAGACATAGAAAATACAGAACTGGATTACTGTTCTTATATTCTCTTCAGGACATATATAAGTATACATATTGCAAGATTTAGAATTACATAGGAAAGTATTTAAGAATATAAGTCCAAAGTTAATCTCAGAATTATTAGAAATAGAAGTAGGTGCCTTAAGATTTCTTATTTCAAAATCAGCTTTTGATTTATTTCCCTACCATTCTGTCCCTTCCTCCAAACTTCTCCCAGAACAAACTACAAATTTATTAAATATTTTTATCATGATTTCAACATACTGTCCAACAACCTTTCCAATTATGTCATGTCTGATGAAATTCACTGAGAAATAGGAAATCAAAAAATAAAATAAAATAAAATAAAATAAATTGCAGTTTCAGAAAAGAAAAAAAAAAGAAGAAAAAAAAAAGATATTCTCAGACATGGATTTTGATAACGAGATTTCTAACTTGAGACCAAAACATCTATGTACACTAAGTATTTCAGACAGTGTTTATGGAATTTAATTTCCCATTTAGAAAAGAAGTTCAGCTGCTGTGATCTTTATTAATTTCCTATAGAACAAGCTGATTTCAGATTACTGTGTTATAATGTTTCTTAATTTTTTGTATTATTTCATACTGTGTTTTTAATGCATTTTCCGAACATTCCCTTTTCTTTCCCTGATAAGTAGAATTTGTATTTACTGAAAGGTTTGCTTATGGGTTTTTTCTTTAGTGTTTCCAGCTGTGTCATAGTTTAGTAAATTATACCAAAGGTCATTATTTTTTGCTCTTGTTGTTTGTTTGTTATCTGCTGTAAATCTACAGGCATTTTGTTTTAATATTTGGTTTTGAGTGTCTGTTTTTTTTTTCTTTATTTCCTGCTGTGTATGTGAGCAACTCAATAATATTTCAAATGGAACATTTGAGTTAATGGTGGGGGTTTCTTCTAAGCTGTCATTTTAAAAGTATAACTTGTAACTGACAGTGTTCTATTAACTTGAATATTCCCTAGTAAATAGTAGAAAAATCTTCAGCTGTCAGTAGCACTTCTTTAACTTTCAGTGCAATAGTTTCAATGAAATTATTAAATATTCATCCTCATTGTCTACAAAATAAACTTATGCCATGTGTCTGGGGCATGTAACCCATGTCTCCGGACATGTAACACATGTCCAGAAAATTTGATGCCAATCGTTTTGCTACCAACCTTCCCGAATATAGCCCATGTCACTAGGAGAGGAGAGGAGAGGAGAGGAGAGGAGAGGAGAGGAGAGGAGAGGAGAGGAGAGGAGAGGAGAGGAGAGGAGAGGAGAGGAGAGGAGAGGAGAGGAGAGGAGAGGAGAGGAGAGGAGAGGAGAGGAGAGGAGAGGAGAGGAGAGGAGAGGAGAGGAGAGGAGAGGAGAGGAGAGGAGAGGAGAGGAGAGGAGAGGAGAGGAGGGGAGGGGAGGGGAGGGGAAGCTCTTATATGGTAAAAATTTATGTTTCCTACTGACCTAGACTTATTTAGACTGATAACCTTAATGATAAGAGGCTTTGTATTCCACTGTTAGTATTCTGAAGCATTCAAAAAATTTTGGAGTGCTTCTCATATTATATTTATGAAACTTTCCTATATAAAATTATCAGTATTTTTGATGCCTGTAAATAAGAAGTCCTTTTGATTAATCACCTGGCAGTAATGTTTTTTTTTTATATTTTGCAATAATGGTTAATTTTATTTTTAAGTAAGCCCTTAGTAACTCAGTCTATGATCAACACAAAATCAGAGATAACCCAGAATGAAAATAATCAACATCTGCAAATACATTGAGGAAATATTTATAAGAAGAATTAGAAATTAAGGACATCATTAGAAGGGGAAGGAGAGGGGAGAAGAAACTCTGTTGTTTGTTTTCTTTCTTTTTTTTTCTTTTTTTTTCCCCCAAAAAAGTGTGTTTTGTTGTTGTTGCTGTTGTTGTTTTTGTTTTGCTTTGCTTTGCTTTGTTTTTATTTTACATTCTTTTACACCAACATGAAAAATAATTTTTAACGGAAAACTAATGTAAGAAAAGAGAGAAAAAATGTTCTCTTTCCACTTCATTTGCAGGATGTATCCCCAAAACAAGGATTAATCCAAAGTGTGTTTTACATAGGCCACCTGTAGGTAAGCAGAATATCTAGATATAAGTATGGAAGCTGCAAAAGGCTCTTTTGTCAACTTGCAGCCTAAAAAAAAGTAAGCCATTCTTTAAAGGAAACCAGAATACACGAGCAAATTGCCCCTTGACTTGTCAATACCCTTACATGTAAGTGGGGCACTACATCCTCACACTAATGTGAGTTAAAAGAAACTAGCTTCATATGCCTTCTGTGGAGACTTCAGCCTTTTAGATGTTCTCTCAGAATAGTCACTGAGTTGGACTACTTTTCACAGAACATTATTAATTTTTTAGACCTCTGAGAGAGAAGGTATTAACCATTAAAGAACTCAACGATTTTAACACTGTTAATGCTCTGATTTCTTACAGAGCTACTTGGGCAAATATGGAAAAGGATATAAAACATCAGTAATGTCAGAATTTTCAGTACTTTCAGTTTTATTTTTGGTGCTGGAAAAAAGTTTCCATGGTGGGTTATTAAAATAAACATTTCAATGTCCTACAGTAAGATAGTGATCCAAAAACTTAGTGCTCTGCTAAATCTGTTCTTTATTAATGCCTACAGGTACATGTGTAAAAGTCATACCTAAATTTGATTCAGATTTTATCTTTGTGGAGTCAATTAAGACTGTTAAATTACAAAATTTCTGTCTTAAACCAAGCCTGAATTCTAACATTTTTGCTTTAAAAAGATGTTCTGTTAACACAAACTCATACAATGTGCCAACCCAATCTCATTTCATCTAACTGCAACAAGGAACGTATTTCTTCAATCACCTAAACTATTATTTGCTTTCTTTAAGCACAAAAGACAAATGAGAGGATTCTAACTACTATTAAACTAAATCAAGTCAGTCTAGAGGGAACTAACATTTAGACAAACAGCTAAGTTACTGTTTGAGCAAAGGAAAGGCATTTGAAATACTACAGAGAAAAATATATATATTTCAGAATTTATTCATGATACAGTGGGTGGGTTGGCAACTACCTGCTGTTTAAGACTTACCAAGACTTACCAAAATAAATACAATATTTTGGGGTTTGAAATCAGATTGTCTTTATGTATTTCTCAGTTCCACTTCTATTGTAGTAAATCTAAAGTAAAATTAATACAACAACAAAAAAGCAAAAATATAGCCAGTATTTTGTCACACTGAAGCCACACGCTACAATCCAAATGTCATGTACAAATATAATATGCATATAAGTACAGTACAGAAAAAAATTTATCTGAAGATTCAAGCTGGCTTTATTGTTATTAAAAAAAAAAAAAAAAAGGCTTAAGCTGAGCTAATGCATAGATTTTCATTACGAAATAAATATTCTGGATTTTTTTACATTAAATCCAAATAATTTAAAAATAATGCACAATACAGTTATGCCAGTAAACTCATACATAGTGCAAAAGGTATTTTACTCTTGTCATTTTTGATTACTCTTGCAAATGTACCTTTTCTTTATACATTAATATATTGCTGCAGACAGATAACTAGAAACATGAGTTCAATCCTATTGAACGGAAGTCAAGCTTATTTATTATACAACACATTTCCTTAAAAAATACAAAATTTAAAAAAGAAAAAAAGTTTATATTAATGGATCAGTTATATGTAGTAGTGTACACCTTAAATAAAGTTTATCTTTTTTCTCAGGCCTAGGAATGCCATATTCAAATGAAGTGAGTGAAAAATAAGAGTACAAATAGTTTGGCCACCAGATTCTGGAGAAAAATGCAATATCGTTTCTGTTTATGGAAACCAGTAATGGATGTGCTTTCCAGTGGTATGACCATGTTACCCATGTTACATGCAAGTATATTGATTTCTAGAAAGTTAAATAAGGAAAGTAAAGTTTTTCTGAGGGCAAACATGAAGTTGAGTCTGAGCGTTAATAAGAGACAATGAGAAATTATTGAAATTATGATATTTATATCTTTCATTAATATGAAGATGAGCATCAAAGAGAGAAGAAAAAAATGCTCATTTCAAATGAGAAAAATTACTAGATATTTATGTAGTTCCCATGACTGCTAGGAACCAATTTGGCTGGGTTCTGTTTACTTGGACTTGTAGACACTTAAGTACAAAGCTCTGATCCAGAGGTCTTTCCTGTTTAAAAACATATTTGGTTTTATACAGATTTAATGACATTTCACTACAAGTGAAGCAGTCAAAGTATACAGTTTAACACAGCCTTGTTAAGTCATATAAAACTATGTCTTATATACATTAAAAAAAAAAAAAGAGGACAAACAAGATCAATGAAAATCAACCTAAGAAAATATTTGCTTGATGAGTAAATGTCATACCCATACAATAAAGCCAAAACAGATTTCTAATAAATAAGGTAATTATGTTATAAGTCTTTAACATCCATTTAAAACCTCACACTTTAGTATTGAGCTTGTCTCCCTGTTTAAAAACAAAATGTATTGCACATTGGTGAATTATGCAAAAAAAATTTTCATAACTTTCTTAGCAACATCGTTCTGAAATTCATCTAATTTACTGTGCAAATATATCATACAAATGCTTATTACACTCCTGTTTTTATACTTTCATTATTGTTGTGATAATTTTTGTGCATCATAATATAATTGTGCTCTCGTTTAGTTGCAAGTTTTAAATCTATAGTTGTTGCAAAGGTTTAATTTTTTGCCTTAATTTGTATTGAATAGTCTCCAGTTCATTTATGTTTTTGAAATAATTTATAGTCTATAGTAAGCTAATATGATATGCATGGAAAATGAATTTTTTAATTCACATAGAATTTCCTGCTGAGTTGAGCCCTTTATTCACTGAGTTTACCTTCCATTAAAATAAAACACCTGAAAACAAGACAGCAATTTTGTAAAACCAACATTAAAAATATTTAGAGAGCTGAATGCCAGAAAAAAAAATAAATAAATAATAAAACTAAAAACCACAGTTCTGTATTATTTCTTGTGACACATCTAGCGTTTAAGCATTGCACCTGATAATGAATATACATTAGGACAAGTCTGAACATTTATCACTTCGTTTAAAGTATGAACATTTATCACATCATTTAAAGATGACTGATATACAATATTAAGTACCACTTGAAATAAACATATACAATAGAAATATAAACTTTTCTTTTTAGTGATTTAGTAAATTTAGCTGTTCCATTTCCTTATTAAAGCTATTAATTAAGAATAGTAAATTGCAAATCAGTAACCCAACAGTAGAAATGTCAGACTTTTATTTATGTATTTATTTAACAGAGAGCTTTCAGAGGTTCAGATTCCTCTTGACTAATTTAGGTACTTAACCTTAACTTTTTACTTTTCAGTCTAGTCACCCTAGGTATTTATATTGTCAATGGTGAAAAATAAGCTTATTAACAAACTGGAGGTGTCTGACACCCTCTATTCATTCTACCTATCTATCTATTTATCTATCTATCTATCTATCTATCTATTTATCTATCTATTTTAAATGAAAGGAGACTAAAATATTTAGGAACACTACATAACTGCATAAGATTAGGAGAAAAATGCATGTTTAGTAAAATTTCTGGAATAATCATTACCTGCTTGCCAGCATACATTAATTGTAAAAGTTTTGTGCAAAGGAGCAATTACTTTCCAATTCCAGATTATTGCTCATAATATACATAACCTTGTAAGAACTGTAATGAGAATGCAGTAACCAATGATATAGATTTTCAGGAAATTGTCTTCTTTTCTTTCTCCTCCTCGTGAATACTGAAGAAAAAAATCTTGTCACAGCAATAAGTGCCTAGGCCAACAAATAAATTTTCAGAGTTCTTAACAAATTTATCTCTTCAGTGACTATAGGTAAGGAAGAAGGATTATGTGAGGCACCCTGAGCCACTCTTACAAAGTGAATCCAAGCCTATCTTGGCATGTGTGCAAGCATAAATTTACATATAATGAGAACATTATGACCAAATAAAACCTAAGCATTATAACTAGAAATATGTAAGCTTTCAGCAACTCCAGCCCCACTTGTACAGTAGCTGGAAGGCAATTTCAGAACAACACATAGCAGCTGAGGACATTAATTCTATGGGAAATCATATTCTAGATACATGTGCACATTTTCTAGACCTAGTTCCAAGTATTGCAGCTTCTTATCTAGTATTTTTTGTTTGGTTGTTTGGTTGGTTGTTTTTTTAATGTCCAAAAATACTCAAGGAACTGAAGGAAACTGTTTGCTGTTGTTGTTTTGTGTATCTACATATATGTGTTTCTTGTTCTGCAAGGATCTGAAATGGCTTGAACAAGCCTCTGAATACTTCTAATCAACTGTCTTGGTTCTGCAGTTTGATCCTTGCCAAAGCACGGCCTACTCTTCTCTAGAGTGGCACTGTGTTAATGGAAACTCCAAAAAGCACTATAAGCAAAGTTTGCTTGTGAGGATACAATTTCAGAATCCTAGATTAAATCTGCATTCTCTAAAAGGTTCAGAAAGATTATATAGAAATCTGTATTGCTAATGCATTTCTTAATGACACCATTTCTATGTCTCATCCATCATTTTTGTTTTCAAAATACATTAAGTTCTCTTTTTCTCTTCCTAACTTAGTTGTGGCCTGTAGGATGAGTTAAGACCTGAGCTATAAAATCTTCCACCTGTCATAACCTGTTCACAGATACTTTATCAATACAAAAACAAACAAACAAAAAAAAATCAGCAATATTTAGTTTGACTGAAAAATGAATTCATTTTGAAATGAATCTGTCTGTCTTTATAAAATTGTGAAGATAGAAGGGTTTACATTATTGATCAATGGAAAAAAGTTCAGTACTCTAGGGTCTCTTAAAGCAAAATAGAAGTATGAAGTATGAAATGGTTTAAGGTCAGTAAGAAATTAAAATAATAAAAAAAAATCAACAATTTGTTCATTGATATGGTACATTTACATTGCAGAATAATGCCACAATAGTATGAAATTACAATAACAAAATTAAATATCCTTTATTGATTTCAAACTAAATTATCATCACAGTTAATTCAATTAGTAACTCTATACCTTGTCAGAGGAGGGAGCTCATCTTCCAGTTGGTTCTGAGATATAGTGCTAGAGCAAAGCGAATACCTTGCATGATTATCTCCAGAAACATCTGGTTGGACCAGATAATCTCCAGAGGTGCTTTCCAACCTCAACTGTTCTACGATTCTGTACACTGAATGCAACTTTTTTATCTAGGTTTAGTCTACTGAAAATCTTAGTTACCATTCAGAATCTTAAGCAAGGGAAACAGTTCTACTGCACAGATAGAAACATAGAATATCTTGGGTTAGAAGGGACCTTAAAGATCATGTAGTTCCACCCTGCCTGCCATGGGCAGGGATACCATCCACTAGATCAGGTTGCCTAGGGTACCATCCAGCCAGGCCTAGAACACCTCCTAGAACACCAGCTTCTCTGGGCAACATGCTCCAGTGCCTCACCACCCCCTGAGTGAAGAATTTTCTCCTAACATCTAATATAAATCTCCTCTCTTCTACTTTAAAACTGTTTTCCCTTGTCCTATATCTATCTGCCTGTGTAAAAAGTTGCTCCCATCCTTTTCTTCATAAGCCTCCTTTAAGTACTGAAAGGCTTCAGTGAGGTCTCCCAAGAGCTTCCTCTTATGCATACTGAACATCCCCATCTCTCTCAGACTTTTTCTCCCCCCCCCCCCCCACGCCCCCCCCACCGCGGAGAGGTGACTGATCATCTTGCAGCCCTCCTCTGGACCCTCTCTAACAGGTCCACATTCTTCTTGTGCTGACAGCCCAAGACCTGGACTCCAAGTGGGGCCTCACAAGGGCAGAGCAGAAGGGGACAATCACCTTCCGTGACCTGCTGGTCACTCCTCTGTTGATGCAGCCCAGGATGCATTTGGCCTTCTGGACTGCAAAATAACAACGCCGGCTCGTGTTGAGCTTTTCATCCACCAGAGCGCCTGAGTTCCTCTCTGCAGGGCTGTTCTCAATGTGTTCTTATCCCAGTTTGTACTCATGTCTGGGAGTGCCCCGGTCCAGGTGCAGCACCTTACACTTGGACTTGTTGAACCTCATGAGGTTCACGTGGGCCCACTTCTCAAGTTTGTCCAAGTACCTTTAGATGGCATCCTTTCCTTCTGTTGTATTGACTATACCACTCAGCTTGGTGTCATCTGCTAACTTGCTGAGGGTGAACTCATTCCCATTGTCTATGTCACTGGTAAAGATATTAAACAGCACCCATCCCAAGATGGACCCTGGAGAGACATCACTTCTCGTCACCACCTGGACATAGAGCCATTGATCACAACTCTCTGGCTGTTGCCATTCAACCAATTCCTTATCCACTGAGTAGTCCACCCTTTAAATCCACTTCTCTCCAATTCAGACATAAGGATGTCACATGGGATCATGTTAAAGGCCTTACAGAAGTCATAGAATCAGAGAATCATTAAGGTTGGAAAAGACCTTCAAGATCATCCAGTCCAACCCTCCCCCTACCACCAATGTCATCCACTAAACCATATCCCTAAGCACCACATCCAACCTTTCGTTAAACACCCCCAGGGATGGTGACTCCACCACCTCCCCGTTCCAATACCTGACTGCTCTTTCTGAGAAGAAATGTCTCCTCATTTCCAACCTGAACTTCCCCTGGCACAAATTGAGGCCTTTCCCTCTAGTCCCACCACTGGTTATCTGTGAGAAGAGGCTGACCCCCCACCCCAGCTCCACATACCTTCCTTTCAGGTAGTTGTAGAGAGCAATAAGGTCTCCCCTGAGCCTCCTCTTCTCCAGACTAAACAACCCCAGTTCCCTCAGCCACTCCTCATAAGAGGAGCTTTCAAA
Organism: Anser anser; assembly: GCF_964211835.1. NCBI lineage: Eukaryota > Metazoa > Chordata > Aves > Anseriformes > Anatidae > Anser > Anser anser. The sequence goes on along the minus strand of NC_139720.1, from coordinate 152,236,615 downwards.
GCTGTTCTTTCAAAGGATCATTGTTGACTTTTATAGTTTTGAATAGATTGGGATATTAGCACCTAGATTAATGTGGGGTTTGTGCAGGGAACATGGCAGTCCTTGACCAAAGCAACAGTTCATGTACACCACCGATGAGCATTTCTTAGGGCTAAGTACAGTACTATCAGTATGATTAAGGAAGAGAATTGGACATTGCCTTCCATACCACCAACAGGTGATCTCACAGATGACTAAATTTGAACAATAGTTGCTGGGTTTTTTTTAAGCTTTCCCTGCAAAAATGCCAGTGCAGTCCAGGTAGATGACATTGCTGGGCCTCCATAAATCAGTTCCCTCAGGACCCTCAGTACATGTCACTGTACATATCATTAACATAAACCTGTTTAGTTGAAACAACATAGTACCTCCTCAGGCACAGAATATTAAAGTCTTAACTGAAAGCATGTGCCTATAGCTTATCTTTTGTGTGATTGAATAGGGATCACATAATATTTTAAAGAACAATTAGTGGCAGAAATTAATGTTGCAGTAAACCTATTTATATTTATCTGTAGACATATGTTGTAGGGGACCTTGTTGTGCAGGGACCTTGGGTTACCTCAAGTTATGAAAATTTCGATAAACACTCCCCATTTTAAACAGAAAGTTCATAGCCTAATCAGGAAAGAAGGAAGGAAGGAGGGAGGGAAGGAGGGAGGGAGGTAGAGAGGAAGGGAGGGAGGGAGGGAGGGAGGGAGGGAGGGAGGAAGGAAGGAAGGAAGGAAGGAAGGAAGGAAGGAAGGAAGGAAGGAAGGAAGGAAGGAAGGAAGGAAGGAAGGAAGGAAGGAAGGAAGGAAGGAAGGAAGGAAGGAAGAGAGAAAGAGAAAGAAAGAGAGAGAGAGAAAGAGAAAGAGAGAGAGAGAGAAAGAAAGAAAAAGAAAGAGAGAAAGAGAGAGAAAGAAAGAGAGAAAAAGAAAGAAAGAGAAAGAGAAAGAGAGAAAGAGAGAAAGAGAGAAAGAGAGAAAGAGAGAGAGAGAGAAAGAGAGAGAGAGAGAGAGAGAGAGAGAGAGAGAGAAAGAAAGAAAGAAAGAAAGAAAGAAAGAAAGAAAGAAAGAAAGAAAGAAAGAAAAGAAAGAAAGAAAAAGAAAAAGACACAGCATGTCAGGAATTTGTGATTGATATATTTAATCAGGAACAATGGAATGTTCATTTTTAGAATGGCTCCCTTTTTGCAAGAGGTCACATGGAAAAGACAAGGAAAGACAAGGGGCAATGGGTATAATGTCTAATTGCACATGAAAGGCTTTTTTTTTTTTTTTTTAACTGTGACAACCTTGAATCATTGGAATAACTTCTCTAAGGATGTGGTGGGTTATCTAACACTTGAGACTTTTAAGGTTCAGCTAGACAAGGTCTTACACAATCTTGTGTAGGCTCTACTTTTATAATGATAGATTGGACTAGATGATCTCTGAAGTCCCTTCTAACCTGGGTTCTACTATGATTTCTATAATTTTAATGAATATTTATTTATTTTTTCCCTTCCTATTGCTATAACTGCTCCATATTTTTTATTATACTATAAGTGTCTAAAATACTTAAGTAGCCCTTGGAATAAGAAAAAAATCTTCAATTAGGAAATGTCTTATGTGTACATCTCAACCTCTCTATTCTTCCTCCACGACAGAATTATTTTTGCACAGTTATGTAACTTCAACAGGAGTCAGAGAGACTGTCCCCTTGAAATTTCTAGTATTTTTTTTTGTGGCTGGTGAGATTTGACTCCTGAAAGAGAGAGTTAAACACCTGTTGACTATGTAGAAACACTCCATGCACAATAAATCTATGTATAAAATTTTATACACATAATACTTAGAAAATATAAATGGCAATTACATCTACATTTTGTAAGGAATTTGATTTTGCAAATTTATGATAACTATGTTATGTGTGCTATACCTACAGAATGACTTTTTCAAGAATTGCAGATAAGTGTGACTAATTACAGGGTTTGATTAAATTGAGCTGCTTTCCTTATTATGACTGAAATACTTCTATGCACTAGCAGAATGAATCTTTTCAGGCATTTAGGAAAATTTAAGTGTCTCCAGTTGAAGAATCCACAAGAATTTGAGCACTTTTAGAGAGCTTTATGAATTTAGGCATAGTCTGTGATACTAAACACTTTGTCCTAAATTCAAGTTTAGACTCTTCAGTTCTCTTTTATATCTTTTTTTCTCTTTCTAGTGAAACCTTCTCAGAGAGAGACCAAGACAGACAGACTGTCAATGACAAATAATTTATTTATTTATTTAATTTTCTGACAGAAGTTACATAACATACGAACACTTCTAGTACTATCCATAAAGCTTCTGTTCCTAACCTAAGCTTCTCCTTTAGGATCACATATTTTCAAATATGCACATTCAAATATCTCTCCTGATTACTTTCAGTATAAGATAATCGTTCCTTCTCAGCAATTAGCAATAAAAAAAATAATAATAATAATTTACATATTAACACTCTAACTTACCTTGTTGCGGAAATGAGAATGCAAGCCATCCACTATCTGCAGATTCTGCAGGCCCGAAACCAGAAAGGGCACTCTTAACACAATGAAAATGATTTTTAAAACATTCCTAGATGAGACAAAGGAAACATTCATTGACATTCAGCAATATCAATATATATAATGATATTTAAATAAATATACATACCAAAAAGGGCTTTTAAAAGAACACTGATATTGCCAAAAAAACTACTTACAAGAACGAGGGAAGAATGGCCAACCTGGAAACAGTTGGATGGTCTCTGAAATACAGTTGGCAAATGGGGGAAAAAAAAAAAAAGTAAATAAAGACAAAATATGAAAATAGGTTTATCTAGAAAAAAAAAAAAAAGACACAGGTGAATCTGGACATAGAACACTTCTGGACCATATGCTTTTTTGAAAAACTAAGGAAAAAAAACATGCTATATCAACAGAATATACTGCAACTGACTACGGATCTGTAGGGGGAACAAAAAAAAATGATTGCAGAACAGCATAAAACAAAAATCTTTTCCAACCTGTCTGTGGTGAATCCACAGTTGAAATACTTAGCAGTTAAAGATTAAATTATGTATATTCTCCAAATAGTATTTAAAGTCATTTTAACTAGTCTGTGTACTATTACTTTTGTCTTTTGACAACTAGATGATTTAGAACTCCAATATAGACAAAATGAACTCTCATAAATTATATCCCAGGTCTATCCGTTATAAGTGGCAAATCTTTCACCATGTAAGACAGATCTTTGATTTTTATAAAACAAATTATCTTTTAAACCTCATTTCTTGAGGTCTTAATTTTAAAACATGGTAGTGCTGAGCATATATTGAATCAAGTAACATCTATTTCATTATCTATTTCTGTCTTGTAAGTATGGAACAATGGTGAAATGTTAGAATCTACCCAAACTACAACTGATTCAGGGTTGGGTTTCTTTGTACTGACTACAGTAACTCAGATATGAATTCTGAAATCCCCTCTCTTTTAACTACCTGAGTTTATACTAATGGTGTGAAACCTCAGTTCCCCTGGCAAAACTCCTATTAAGATCAGTAGGGCTATCACATAAACCATTAGGGTTTTTGCTGTTGTTGTTTTTTTTATTTTTTTAATTTTACTTTCACAGTTTAATTCCAAACTTCATGTTTTTAACTGTAGGCATTACCTCTGAAATCAGGCATTTACTGTTAATATCTTCAAAACTAAGAATCCTCAATTAGAGGTCACTTTCTGTAAACTGGACTATAAACATTCTCTGCTTCAGTTTATCTACATATATATAATGATTTTACATTCAATTTTGGAAGAGTTGCTATATGAAAGAAAACTTGTTTTGATGACTTTTTATTGCACTTGGATTTTGCACAAAGGATTTTTTTGCATAGTCCTCTTGGTTAATGTCATGAAATGTGATTAATCTGAACTTTGCTTTTTCTTCCCCTTTAAAACTAACTTCTGGGCTTTCACATTCTTCTAAAATTTTATCATTACAAGTGAAAGAAATTAGTGGAATATTGTAGTGCAAATTTCTCTATGAGAAATAAGATAAGCAACTGTGTAGGTACTGAATAGGACACTGAGGAAAAAGGGGGATACAAACAATTTTAATCATTCTCATTCTCCCTTCTTAACATCTAAGTATACAAACTGGTGAATGTAACAGCTTTTCAGTACAATATGGCCTTCATAATACTGCTTGCACATTGATAACAAAGGTTACTTGCACAAAGAACTTATTAAGATGAATGAGTGAGCCTTGCTTATCCAGAGTCCAAGGTGAACTAAAGAAAATAGCATGCATAAAGACTGATCTGCCCAGATGGTCCACATACAGTTGATTAAGTGGCAAACACAAAAGTATCACTGATGCTGTCAACAAAACTGCATACAGAGTCTGCCATGGGCTAAAATTTAAATTTGAGTAAAATCTGTGGATTGTCATCAGTCTCTTGTGATACTCATCTGAAAAGCACACAGTGAATTTCACAAGGTCCATCTGAAAATGTAAACAGAAGTAAAGGGAGGAATGTCTGAGTATATAGCTAATAATGGGATATATGTCCATGATGCCCATACTACCAATGTAATTCAGTCCAGAGAAGTAGTGACCAAACGTGACCAGCGTCTATTACCTGCTGTCCATAAAAAATGATTTGGTAGTCTCAGTCTCTGACCCTTGCATGTAGTATTCATATCAAAAGAAGCTGGTATTCTTTCCACCAGGCTTGCAACCAATGAGTTGAATGGACATGTAAACTCTGCTACCTAGCCATTCTTTGAGATAGTCTTTCCAAAGAAAGAGACATGGGGTTACATGTTGAAGTGTTTAACTCCTCAAATAGCACTGATTTCACTCCACATTGTTGTCAAACACCTAACTGTGTCTTCTCTGTTTCTCTGCTCTGCTAATTTGTGACTTTCATTGACTCCTGCCTTCATAGCCCACCCCTGCCT